>NW_010262122.1:0-15344 GCF_000690775.1 Eurypyga helias | reverse complement strand
GGTCTAGTGGAAGGTGTCCCTGCCCATGGCAGGGGGGTTGGAACCAGATGGTCTTTAAGGGCCCTTCCAACCCAAACCATTCCATGATTCTATAGATCCATCTAGATGAAGTGCAGCTGTACTGACTTCTACGTGTTTAGACCCAAACCCGTTTATTGACGAATGACTGTGCTAGCTGCAGTGACAATTCTTCTAGCTACAGTCTGGCTTGAGACTACCCCACTTTTAAGTACAGAGATTGCTGTGTATCTTTTCCTGTACAGGCTTTTTAAATATGACGTGTCTGTATCTCACATGCCAATGGAAATCGGGAAAGGAAATTAATTTAAATGAATGAACTTCATACATTTCATGATTTACCAGTAATGCAGGCCTGGTTTGCAGAATGAGAAATAATAGAGCTTTTCCAAAATATCTTAATCCTTTGCTATGATTAGTGGCATAAAATGAATGGTTCTTTCCTATAGGTCTAAAGTCCAAGTAGTGTTCCATGTAGCTAGGTGATATTCTTTGCAGTCTCATGTCAGTAAATAATCACAGTGCTGCTCTTCGGTCTGTGACTGACCTTTGTTATACTGGACTTTCTTGAACAAAAGCTGAGAATTGTGATTGATCTTCTGTGATCTAGTGTAAAAGTTTATTAATTCTACTCCCAGTTTACCATAAATCATACAACCATAGAATGGCTTGGCTTGGAAGGAACCTTAAAGATCATCTAGTTCCAAGCCCCCTGCCATGGGCAGGAACATCTTCCACTAAGCATAAGTAGTACAGCACAGCCGTAACAGTGCTTAAAACGGCATTAGGCAATACCTCATACTTTCTAACTACTTCTACTTTTGCAGAGATACAAATGAACTTTCTTTATATTGTCAAGGGTAATTTAATCTGTAAAAAACTTATTTTAACTAGATTAGGTTTTATGAGTTCAGGCTAGAATATTGCCTAGTCTGTCTAAATTTGGCCACTTTGTGTAATACTAGTTGCTATTAACTGAACATGAACCAAAGATGATTAGTGTTTTAAGGATCCTTTTTTGGGGGATGGGAAGAACCAAGTAGCTTAACATCACCTTGTTTTAACAATTAAAAATTGGCAGCTGAGCTGTGTACTCAAGCAAAGCAAGGATTTTTAAGCCTAGAGAAATGGTTTAGAATCTGGAAAAGAAAAACTACGTGCTACTAAGACCCTGAGTATGACTTTCCACTATTCCCTAGAAAGTGGGTAGGGCTCTAGGATCAAACTGTACCTGCATGCACATGCATTAAATCCAACATGCTGAAGTAGACAGTGGTAGGAATGAGAAATAAGTCTGTTGACATCAAAGAAGCTGTGTATGGTTCAAAATTCAGGCAGAATAAGAGAACAGAGAACAGTTCTACTTGCCTTTTTTGCATATCAACATTTAAACATTTCAAATAGTCTTTAGGGAATGTTGAGCAGAATCGAGTGCTTACAGTGCAGTGACTGATTCTTTCCCACCAAGCCATGAGACCTGCACCTCATTGTAAACCACCTTTACAAGTCTGCCTGTGTTTAATAAGGACTTGATGCAAAGCCCAGTGAAGTGTAAGGAGTTGTTCTGTTGTATTCTGTGCTCTTTGGATCAGACCCCAACTTACAGTCATGAGAACCTATCACTCAGTGCTCTAAAAAAAGTCCTACGTTTAAAAAGAAAAAAATGATATTAATATGTAAAGGTTAATGGCACGTATAATCTGAAATACTGTTTATATGGTACATGTAGTGTGAGTGACTTGCAGGGTTTTAAGAACCCTCACTTTGGTTGGTTGGGTGTGCGCTGGTATTTTAAGCAATGTTTGTTTTGGTTACAAGGCCTAGGCCAAAGGGATCTCAAGGAGCCCTACATTCTTGCACATTGAATAGTGGAGAAGTATATTTTGGGTGGATGCACCGTACCTGTTTCTGTCACCTTTTATGCTGGTAGGAAAAAGAACTTTCTCTCCTGGTGTAGTTGTCGTACAGGTACGCAAGGTCCCCTTGTGCCATTTTGGAGGCCTCTTGAGTTGCTGTGCTCTTTTCATGCTGTCTGTAGTGAGACAGTGACAACACTGCACCGTGCATTGTCCACGGAAAACAGGATAATTTAAACAATTTTCCATTTTCTGTAATGTTTTTCTCTCGAGGGGGGCTTCTTTATGTGTGCAGAGCTTTCTGCTGCAGCTCCCCATAGATAGCCACGACAAGGAGAAAGCATGAAAGCTTCTACGGCAGAACATTCATCCTTGCTTATCTGTCCCTCGGAGACATTTGCTAATCGCGGCACGATACTCCATACAATAGGACAAGTGCTGTAAAGCTACCTCTGTTATCACAGCGAACGTGGAGACTTATCATTCCCATGGCCATTTTACAGGATTTGTTTTCTTCTGACAACAACATCCACAGCCTCTGGTGCTATCGACTCCAACAATGAATCTGATGCTGGCTCTGAGTGTTATCGGTTAATAACTGTCTTTTTTTTTTTTCTTTTTTTTTCCCCCCCCCATTTGTGAGAATTTGTCCCCTGGAGCTCTTCTCTATCAGGACCCTGCAGCTGCTGTTATTTTAGATATGGCAGGAAGTAGGTACTGGAAAACAGCGAGAGCTCGCAGCACTCAGAAAAATCTAGAAATTCCTCTGATTTTCCCCAGGCTTCGGCTCCAATCAAAGTCTGTTGCAAAAAAAAAAAAAAAAAGGGAGAGCGGAGGTGTTGGCAGGGGGAAAGGCCCAAGCAGAGACTCGTGTCTGGGCTGCCTGTGTGAGGGAGAGTTTCAACCATCCCCTTGGAGAAGCTCGACACAGCAGTGCGAGCAAGGCGTGGGTGGCGTTCCAGCCACCGGTGAGGCCCAGCACGTGGGCATCCTCCCTTGCCAGCTGAGAAGAGCCCCTCTCGCCTCCCCAGGAAGACGTGTTTCTGAAAGCTCGTCCCCTCTCATGTCCGGTGTGTGCCTAAACTGAGCAGCTTACCCGCTCATCCGATGGGCTCCCCGAAGTGCTTTTAGCAGCACTGAGCAAGGGCGCCAGCCAAAGTCACTGGAGCAAGGAACTTACATCACTACTACTATTATTACTACCGCTATTATTGTTATTATTGTAATTTCACAGCTCAGGCGGGATACTCCTTAATCTGCCAAGCAAAGACGTTTTAGCCACGAATACCTTTTAAATCAGTGTGATAGGTGACTTGTAAAAGAGAAGGAAAAAAGAAGAGATGATAACACCTCCTAACTTTTCAGTTCGGCAAACGGTTTAGAAAAAAAGACACCACCACCCCCATACACAAACATATACACGGAAAAGATACTACCTTTAGAACTGGTTTTAATAAAGAAATCTTCCTCTTTGACACAGCAGATAAGGAGGAAGGTGCCCGCCCACAGATATCTCACACCATTAGCAGTCTAGTTAACATCTGTAAATGTTTTAGGGAAAGGAATTACACTTTGAGACATTTCTTTTTTAATTACAGGCTCCAGATGAGATTTGTTAGAGCAGGGAAATGTATCCCATAGCGACTGATGTCAATAGTAAGCAGTCCCTAAAGCCAGCCAGGATTGGGAAAGCCATGCTGTTTGCTGCTCTTGGCACTGCTTCCTGCTTTCACAATGTCAAACTTAGAACCGCCTTTATATGCACTTTCCATTTTTTTTTCCACAGTAGCTGTTGCCAGCAAGCTGTAAACTACCGTATATCACTCAGATTTAAGAACCTAAACTTTAAAACAAATTAAACTCTTGTTGACATTGTAATAAAAATCAGAATCGAACTGAACAGCTCAGTAAAACTGCACTTCAATTATTTTATGGATTTAAGATTGTTTTCTAGGATTCCCAGACTCCCAATACAGCAAAGTTATTTCCTCTTGGCAGATGTCTGGAAAAAAAAATCATTGAATGGATAAAATTATGTGGCAGACACTAGGTTGAAGCCTAACGGGAGGAAATGGTGTCTCCCCAGCACCTGTAAATATTTGTTCTGTGTCTTGACCAGAAGAGCCTTTCGTCCATACTTTAAAAAAAAATTTTTCAAGGTATTTATTTTGTGAGTTTTAAAGAAAACAGAATCTTCATCTGTCAGAATCCAGTTCCTAACTAGGTGTTTATGCGGTTTTGAACGAGAATGGCAAACACAGGTCTGACCCACCCATCAGAACTATGTCCAAGTGCAGGTAGATGCATGCAGTACACAAGTGCTCCCAGTCGCTGGCCTCTGCTTATCTTTCATCTCCCTACTTAGCAGTTAATGTTGGGTATTCTTTTTATAATTCTCTTTCTTTTTTTTTTTTCTTTTCCTGTTCTGTAAAGTGGAAACAGAGGTTTCCATCCGATTAATTGCCAGGTTTCCATTCTTTATAATGTTTCCTCTCAAAACAGTTTGGAATGAAAGTATTTCAGCAATGTGTGTAGACGGAAGCTACTGGAGATAATAATTTGTTTCATGTAGCTGCGTTTTACCAAAGGTTTGGTGCGCAAGGAAGGCTGTTGCGTGGAGCAAACTACAGTCGGCTTGCACAGCTTTTCACCAAAACCTTTGTTGCACTTCTTTATCAGTGCCGTGCCCTGTATGTCCCGAAGCCTCCAGCCTGAAAAGCATTGCGTTCCCAGGGCCTGTCAGCCAGAGCTGACCCTTGCTGGGTTGCGCCTATCACGAGGGTGCTTCCGAAGCCTGAGGCAGATGTTGGACATCTGCATGCCCACATGCTTGGTCCCAGGGTCTGCATGTTCTGGCTGAACTCCCCGGGGAGCATGGAGCCGCCTGTCCCTCTGAGCAATGTGTGGTTGTGGTCATTTTCCAAAGCTGCCATGTTAGGCTCCATCTGGTAACCTCCTGATCTGAATCGCCCTTCTCGACCTGACTGAATCTCATGTAAGCAGCCAGTTTTCTTCATTGTAGCATTAATAATTTTTTTAAAGCTACTCTTGAATTCTCAGTGAAGCTCTTCTGCTCATTTGGTTGCCTGGAGCACCTCTGAAAGTACAGGCCACATTCCTAGTGGAGTTTGGATGTGCTGCCAGATCACAGCCTGGGCCATGGCAGCACCCTGTCCTTTCTCAGCTATCAGGATGCGAGAGTTTTGGAGTCCAGGGACTCAGAAAGAGGCAAGAAGTCTGTCGCACATGGCGAGTGGTTGTTTGGGAAGTGTAACGCAAACATTTTGAATACAACTTCAGGTCCTTAAGTGTACTTGTGAGGCAACTGTTGTATGCCTGTGTTTCTTAAGTGCCTTTTTCCTAGTTCTCTGCTGCAGGCCTCAGGTTTGCCGTGCTCCGTTCTTGGGGCAGAATGCATTTCCTCTCTAGTGGAGGGCACTGAGTTTCAGCACGATTCTTGCGTCAAGCATCGAGCTGCAAGGGGGAAGGTTTCTTCTCCCCTGGCGTTACCGACAAGTAACGAAAACTCTCCAGACCAAACGATCGTTTCAAAAGTCGACATTGGTTTATTGTGGCGCCGGGTGCATGGGGGATATCGCCTCCTAGCATGCACACCAGAGTTCTTTGTGCTATATTTATACACAAAAACTTTCGGTATTGGTAATTTTCCAGTCGACCCCTTTACAGTGATTGGTTATACAATTACAATATTGCTGACACATTGCTTCCATAATTATGCATGCTCAGGGGAAGGGTCTTCACCTGGGCAAGGGTCTTCTTGACCTATGGGTGTGATTTTTAGTATTGTAATAAGCCTTTAATGAGCAAAGTTCACAAAAAGGGCAAAATTCCTTGAACATCTGCTAATCTACAAAACTACTTCTCAGCTTAGAAGGACACTGCTGAGGTACTAATGAGCATGTACCCTCCTGCTTTTGATGAGCAAGGGGGCCCATCTCTTACTATCAAACCTTTCTCAGCAGTGTAGCAGAGAAATACATTGTAAAACAGGGTGTCATCAAAACAGGTTAAGGTAGTGAGAGACAGAGTATGGTCAACACAGCTTAACATCAAAAAAAGAGCACTGTAACATCTAAAAACATCATCAAAATAAAAAGAGCATTTTCCAAAACACCTTAACATAGTGAAAACCAGAATGTTGTCTAAACAACACAGAAAGACGCCTCGACTGCTGTATTATTCCAAGAGCTAGCCTTTGACACTTTGTCTTGTCAGTCTGACACAAAGAACAAGAACATCAGGCCTGTGACACTGGGAGCCCAGCTGTCATTCTCACTGAATTTTTGCAGCCATGTCTGGTGCTTTTTCTGTTGACATTGCTCTGTCAGTCCTGCCTGAGGAGCCATTCTGCAGCTTAACACAGCGTGTGGCAGAAGGGAAAAGAGGAAAAGACCTTTTGTGGTGTTTGCAGCACTGTCACACTGGGATCATGTACAACTTAAGAGTATTATTCCAGCCGCTTTAATTTGAGATGCTTGCTGTAGGTGGTTTTAGCATCTGAGGAGTACTGGATTCCAGCAACCGTCTGGACGTGGTGGCTTTCACAGCTACACCTTCTGTGCTGGGGAGAGCGCACCTGATGACACCCAGCTGGTGATTTCCCCACCATGGCCCGGCTTACACTGACGTGTCTAGAGTGTGGCTCCACTAAATCAGCCTTTGGATCAAAATTTCCCAGCCAAACTGGATGGGAGTTTTGTCATGAAAAGGTCTTTACCCAGCGTAGATACTGTGGTCCAAAACCAAGGCACGAGTATCATTAACCACTGCCAGTGATTTTCTCTAAGGAGCCACAGCGGAGAGGACATTCCTCTTTGAATTTTTCAGCAACAGTTGCTACCAATGTTAAAATAAAATCCTGTGGCATTACATACAGCTCACATTATGGTGCTGGCCAGGCCATTATGCCACAAGCAAATTTATGGCATGACGATTTGCCTGCTTTTTTTTGTTTTTTCGGGGCTGTTTGCAGCCACCACTGCAGATTCCTAGAGCTAACCCTGCTTCTGTGCCCACTACTGAAGATTAGCAGCCGTCTTCCATTACCTAAGGATTTACCCCAGCTAGTCTGACCTTTCCCAGCCTGGACCCTGCAAGGTTCATTGGTGGATTTCTTATCCTTTATTGAACACATTAAAAATTTTATTAGCCCCACCCGGCCTTTCTGAGCCTGTGGCCACTCAGAATCATCTCGTGGCCATAATTTTATCTGCCTGAGCAAAAGCCCTGTGAATTAGGGGTTAGGAAACAAAGCTCAGCCTTCACCACAGCCTAGGTAGGAACGTGGCCCAACATCGGTTGCCCCTCAAAGCAGCGCATAGGCACATCATGTGTTGTATATACAGCAGCATCCTATTGTTGTCCCTGCCTCGGTGCCCTCTTTGCTAGGTGATGTGAATAATAGCATTGATAATAGCACGTACTTTGAGGTTTGCTGATGGAAAGAGCTATAAAGGAAAGAGGTGCTGCTGATGGTGATAGTAGTAGGGTAAGTAGGGTCCATTTAAAAAAACCAAAAACCCCTCCTTGCTCAGGAAAAGATCAGATAGACCCTATTTTAACCTATCCCCGGGACACCTTCAGTCTTGAGGCCCAATATTACTGTTACTGACATCCATCGGACTTTGAGGTTGGGTGGGTGGAAGAAGAGCTGAGTCACTTGGCCATTCTCTGCCATGGGAAGAAAACGGCGGTCAGCAAATACTCGTGTGACCCAAGGTGCTTCTTTCTTTCTTCCATCCGTTCTTTCTTTGCTTCAGTTGATATGCCCAGCTGCACACGTGCTGGTTTTTTTACGAACAGCAGCGCAAGGTAGCTCGTTTTGGAGGATTCCAGATGATCACTAAGGGCCACACTATTATTACATAAAGTCAATTAAAGGGCATACGTGCACATCCCATTGATTTGATTTAGAACTAACAAAAGCTTCAGTAATGTGCAATTACAAGAAACTTAATGACCCCTTTATATTGAATGCAACTTCTGTGGCACCTAATATGCTGTGATGAATTGCTCATTATGTGCAATGTTGGAAAAGCTTCTAAAAAGATTATTAATTGTATAATCAATTGAGAAATTCAGTCTTACTTGGCTTTTTTAAAACTCTGAAATCAGTAAGTCACAGAGATTAAGGATCCTATCTTGCTCCCCTTTTTCCTCCTTTACCCCGGATTTTATTTTTTTCTTCTTTCTCCTAAAGCTGTCACTTTGCCAGTATGTGGAGAAACCCCTTCTTGTGTCGTGTGGAAAGGTCTGGCCTGACACTCATTGCTGTGTGAAGTCCAAAAGGCTGGTGCCAGCTGCCAGCAGAAATTGCCAGCGCTGGGCTGGACGCGTGCGCGTGGGATGTTCCTTCAGCAGAGCTGGAGGTCCGCAAATAGCCGCCTCCAGCATCCGGCTCGGAGCTTTGCAGCGTGGTCCAGACTCATTCCCCCTCTCCACCGCCTGTAAGCTTCAGGAGCTGGCCGCCCTTGGGGGTGGGCTTTACCCTTGCTCTCCTAGCCTTGGGATGCAGTGAGAGCTCCGTGCCTCGAGCGTTGCTCACGCTGCGGTTGACTGCTGGTTGTGAGGTACAGCAAACCGGGTGGGATGGGATCAGAGATAGGAGGGTAAAAAGGGAGTTTCATTTCTGCTACATTCAGGGTTGAATACTGCCGGCGACGCCTGGAGGTTAAAAAACAGGCAAATGCAGAATTGCTTTAAATTTGTTTCGATTTTGAATCCACTCTCGTCATGCTTCAGGGAATGATTCATGAGTTTTGAACGCTGGGGTCTGAGAGCACTATTTTACTGTTGGGCACTAAATTGGAAAGTAAAACTGATCACCAGGATCAGTTCGTATTACTGTATTACGTGCGGCGGGGGCAAATTTCTGTTGTCTCTAGCAAAGCGGTGCATGCTTTTCCTTATGCCTTCCTCACTGGTACCCACAAAGCTGCCAGCAGTACCCACCTTGGGTTTTGGCTGCTTTGGGTAGCATTTGCGTAGTTCTTCTGTCATGGAATTTTTGTGTAAGACGTAAAATATGTCTGTTTTGATTCCCTTACAGATGCTTTTAGGAACGTAAACACATAATTTTGGTCAAAATGTGGTTTATTTGTTCGTTGCCCAGCCCTACGCTCATGCATGTGTGTATGCGTGTGTCGAACATGGCTTGCATCATACCAGGGCAGATCCTGCAGCACAGCCCGAACCCCGGCCGCTCCGGGTCGAGGTTGGCCTCAGTGACGGCTGCTGAAAATTCCTGTCCACCCTCTGATTCTTTGGTATGAAAGCTAAACCAGGTTGAGCGCACCCACCCTCAGGTTGGGATTAAAAATGAGCTAAAGCTTAGACCCCGGTGTGTTGGGAATCACTGCAGCTCTGCTGATTCCCGCACTAATTCCCAGCAGCCGGGGAATTCATCCCTAAGTGTTTGCAGAGCAAGAGACGCAGCACATTCCCAGGCTCGCAGATGGGAGGGATGAAAAAAAATCCAAACCCTTGAGTTTTGGTGCAATAGGATGGGACTCATTTAGTCTGGGCACCTAGTCAAGAGCCCCAGTTAAATTACTGCCACACGGTGCTGTCATCGTGCTGCAGTGAGGAACCTTTCCCGTTAGCTGTGGGAGATTTTGCATTATTTGGACTCGCTGAGCTAAATAAGGCAGAGGGTAGAGCAGGTAGGAGGGTGGCTCCATGTTAATGGCTGTCGCGCACAACAGGACCATGCGCCCTGCCAAGCCGTCGTTTGTATGGGAGGATCATGTTTTATTAAAACCTGCTACTTGTTTGTTGTCACTCACTCGCTCCACTGTCCTGCTCGCTGTCTCCAAAAATAGCATGCCCTGTGGTGGTGGCTTATTATGATTAAACAGATAAAAATAAGTTTAAGTTTTAAACACATCCAGGACACCTGAGGTAATATAAGATCCGACTTTCTTTATGGAACATGTGAAGTTACATTTTCCGTTGCTTCACAAGACTTGTTTTGTTTGGGTTTTAATTCAGTAAGCTTTAATGTGATCTATAGTTTCACATTACAGGCTGACACCTCAGGAATTTGTATCACCTTTTTATGATTTTTTAAAATTTTTGTATTCTCAGGACAATGCTTACTAGCTTTGCAAAAAGAATTTCTCTAAGACAGCCCTGTTTTTTTCAGTATTTTAAGTAATAGTTCGATTTCTTTGTTGCAGCTTTCAGTGTCAGAAAGGAGAGCTGATTGATAGTGAGGAAGTGGATAGCCTGATAAAAACTGTAGGGTTTTACTCATGCGATGGGTTTTATACCAGGAGCTTAATTTCTTTACTCACTGTATATGCATCTATATTTAGCCATTTTTCTGTTTGAATAAAATCTGTACATGGAGATAAGGAAAACCATTTTTTTTCCCTCACATATTTCTGCTTCCTCTGCATTCATGTGCGGCTTTGAATTCCATTTCAGTGATGCTAATACGTGGCATTTCATCTGAAATCAAGGGCATGCGAGAGCACAGGAGCCTAATGGACCTAAATGTGGCACCGCTGGTGGAAAAATCCAAGGGCAGTAATTATAGACAGCAAAATGAACATCATAGTGCAAAGCATTGCTACAGGTAGTGTGGTGTCGGCATCGAACTCATAGGTGTGCTCCAGAGTTACGTTTCCCTATCCCTGTTCACATGCTGAATAGTGTCAGCATGGTCAGGGCTGTACCCAGCGGAGAGGAAAAGGCAGTCCCTGCTCCACAATGCTCCTGAGCAGTAAGCTGTTGCCGACAGTGGAAATTCAGAGCACTTAGGGGTACATCCGCCCTGTGTAATCAGGTATGTGGAGAGATCCCTGCCCCATCCCTGGAAGTGTTCAAGGCCAGGCTGGATGAGGCTTTGAGCAACCTGGTCTAGTGGAAGGTGTCCCTGCCCATGGCAGGGGGGTTGGAACTGAATGGTCTTTGAGGTCCCTTCCAACCCAAACCATTCTGTGGTTCTGTGATCCCTGACCTGGGTGTCGCTCTCGTTGCACTGACATAAGGCTTGACCTGAGCTGATGAATGCTGCTGGAAGGCAAAAGTGATGAGCCAAACTGAGACAATTCTGCTTTCAGGACTGATACTCTTTTCTGGGCATTGCTCAAATGTGACACTGAGCTCTGCGGTTTGACCAGCGTCAAACATAGTCCAAACATTTCCAAACGTGGCACTGCATTTCTTGAGCAGTTACACCCATCTGAAAGATGAAGCATTATTGCCTGGACATGGCAGAATCAGCGTAATTTCACACGGGGTTTTCACACATGTAGCTTGAAAGATGCAGCTGGTATTACTTGTATTTTCCATGACACATGCATCAGTCAAAGCAGGTTGCTATTGTTCCTTTTTTTGTCAAGAGAGCATGACAGAGTCTGAACCTCCTGCTTCGGTTCCGTGCCGTGGTAGAGGCCGTGGTCCTCAGCAGTCACAGGGGGTCATGAAGTAACAAGAAAAGGTTGGTTACTCAGCTACGGAAAAAAGTCTGATGTGACCCTGAAGGCCTAGATGTCTTGGGACATGCCATGTGGCTCTTCCTATTGATAAGGAAACCAAACACTATCCTGAAGGAACTGATGTGATGCCATCGCTGTTTACACAGGAACAGGCACGTCCAGTGAATCACAAGGTGTCAGCTCTGCACAAAACCTCGCAGTGCCCTTTTGCCTCAACTCTATCACACCCCTTAAAAAAAGAGAGGAGCAGGGAGTCGCGAAGCTCACTTGTGGAAGAGGAGCCATCAGGAAGGGGCACAGCAGTGAGGGGGCAGGGGCACAACCCACCGCTCTGCTGCTCAGTCTCCTTGTACAAGCCTTTCTGGGACACCGCTGGAGTGGATTGAAGCCAGTGCAGAGGTGGTCGTTGACTTGCACAGCCTTCAGCGTGCCATGTCTGAAGAGACAGCAGCTTAACGCTGCCAGAAACTGGAGCCTTAATGTTACTGCTAACAAAGTGAACAGAGATGGGATATGTTTCCAAAACGCCATCGTTCCCTCCCACAGCTGTAGACCCAGCTCTATAACTCTGGGTTTGACCGTGGCTCTCAGCGCACCTTCCATTTCTTCCGACTCTTGGGAACATTTGCCTTTAGGAGTATGAAGTCTTCCAAGCTCTCATGTTTGTAACCCCAGAGCGCTCCCCAGCTGTGGAAACCCCCATCTCCCTGCACTGCTGACCTTGTAACTTCCTTCATCTGAGTGGGATCAGTATCTGAGCTGGAAGGCACAACTTTCTCCCAGAAGAACAGGTATTTTATTAAAAGAGAAGGCCACAGTATTACCCGTATTAGTAGTCAGGTACAAGGAAAGCAGATATCTGCATAAATTTAAAGTTTTGCCAGTTGATAGGATCCATGTACAGCCACCAAATGTTAGAAAATATTCCATTTCCTACGAAGTTCACATCTATATATGGAACCCACATTTCTTCAGACACATCCGGTTGTCCTGCAGGAACCATAACTGTTGCACCGGTAAGACACTGATTTTGCTAATTAGTAAAGCAAGTATTTCCATTGCCAGGGCATTTTAAAATGAAATCAAATACAAGAAAAAAAACCTCCTTATTAAACTAAAATGTGGTGTAACAGCTCACCACATCCTGCTACTGTGGCATCTGCTGTTTAGCAAAGGAAAGGTTCCTCTTTCAGATGCCTTGACAGGTAGAGACGTCACGTGTTACCTGCATTTCTCAGCACTATTATTTTTTTGACTTTCTGTCAGTGGAAAAGCTGAATGTGACAATGGAAAGTATTGGTCAAGGGAAGGCATTGTGGGAAACTGTAGGTGTTAGCTATAAAAGTGACAGTGCCTCCTCTCCCCGAAGCCAGCAGAAAAACACTGAAAAAAATCTGATGACAAAGGTGCTGTAAACCATTGTGCTCAGCTGTTTGATCTGATAGGGATCAACCTGTTGCTTTAAGGGAAGTGTTGTGCTAATCTAGGCACTGAAGATTAAACACCTTACCTGCTGTTCCAGATCTGCTGCTGAGTTGTAGTAAGGGCCTCCAGTAAGCCCGGTAATCCTTCGGGTCTCATCTGCCCTGTCTGTAAAACCGGTCTTTTTGAGGACACAGGTTACATCGTTTTAAAAATGGTTGTAAAGCCTTTGCAACCTTTCTTTGGAAAATGCTGCGCTCATTCAAAACACAACTGCTCCTGGGATGGTGCTACAGACGTGAATGGACGCGTATCCAAGCAGCAGCAGAATCAAAGACCAGCATTTGCTTTAGGAATGAAACTCAAACCCAGGCCAAAATACGGCTTGCACTGAGTACTGCTGTTCTGTGGAGGGGACAGAACCCTATTGTAGTAACAGGCTTGTAAGCCAAAACTTGAACGTTCAAGACGGCAACCAACCGACTCTCCTCAAGTATGGAATAAATATTTCGTTAGAAAGGTGGAACCTAAGAGAAAATTGCCAGTTATTTTCTCTGCACGAGCAGCGTATCTTACCTCTCTGGGGAGTTCTGCAGCGATCCTACAGGATCAAGTGGAGCCCTGAGGATGCTGAGGGGAAGGAGCGTGGTGAATGTCAAAGGAGATGGTGAACAGGGCACAGTCAGCTCATTCACACGACACATACATGAAATTACCAAAAACCAAATTTAAAATAATTAAAGCATCAGCACATCCTTAAATTGTGGAACCCACCACTGCAAGAAACTGTGAAGGCCAAAAAAGGCTCAGGAGGTTTTTAGAAAACTTCACAGAAGAAAGTTCATCGAAGTTCACTAGAAACAAGGATGCTCACAAAGCCCTCCAGCCGAGTAAAGGTGTACCAGAGAAAGCATCCCTGTAGGTGTGCCTGGTTCCTATGCTCCTTCCTGGAGAACTGGCGACTGACCGTCGTCGTGGGTGCGACCCTGGGACAGACAGACGTACGGGATGTTTCAGAAGAGCCATACTTCAGTAACAGAATTTTTGATTTGCTGTTGGAAGGGAGAGTCTTGGGTCAACCTACAACAAAAATATTTGGTGTTTTCTTGCCAAAAGAAAAAAAATGTTTGGGGTCAAACAAAGCATTCTAAACCATTCTGTTTGACTCCCGCCAAAGAGTTTTCAACATCTCAACATCTGTTTCTCAGACCTGGAGGGAGAGAGCAGTGCTTTCATGCTGGACCACGCAGCTGGCTATGGTGGGGAGCATCCTTCCAGCCAAAGCCAGCAAGCGTCACCCAGCGCACTTCACGTGCGCTCGCCGCCTTGCTCTGCCCCTCTTCCCACCCGCCGGAGGGTTTTCCTTCCAGCCTCAGGTGCCCTGGCAGGCAGCACGGGAAAGCCCGCGCTCTGCACACTTCCCCTTTCAGCTCTGCTGTGCAGAGCTCTCTGCTGGCCGTCCGCCTCTACAAGGTTGCTGCTGGGTCGGGTCACGCAGTGCCCCACCTGGGCCTTCTGCACGCGCCCCTGTCCCTCTCCGTAGGTTTCTTCCTCTGCGTTATTAAGAAGTTTTGCATTTTTGATGCTGCAATGGCTAAAGAAGAACAAATAGTTAAATAGAGACCTGAGTCTGAGCCATGCTTGTCTGTGGGCCACCACGGGTGAGAGAGATGTCCAGCATCCCCTTGGCGTTTTTGGCCCTGTTGGCTGGTGAGATCTAGCGGCAGTGGGTGGGTGCACTTTGAGGTTCAGCTGTCTCGCGAGTCCGTGATGACACTGTCGAGTTACTGTTGTTGAACAGCTGTCAGATGTTGTTACGCCAGGGCACCAGACTCGACTGCTACTCGTCGAGCAGTAGAAGTCCACCTCTGTTAAGAAAGGAGCATATAACAAATATGAGCAATAAAGCCAAAGGTCTGACTTGTATCCTGCTCGAGTCATTAACAAATCCAGGAGTGATTTCAGCTGGGGACAAATCGGTTTGGCTGCTGGGAGCTGGAGAGAGCGTGACCCAAGTACCGCAGTGGGCTCACAGGTTGAGCCAAGGGCAGGTGATCTCCCGGCTGAAAGGGAAAGTCACATCATCCGTAGGGTAAGCCGTCTGTCATACAACACTTGAGTGACGCGGGATTCAGCTGAGGGTACCAAGCGTGGCTGGAAGGAGGAGCCTCTGAATGCCTAATACGATTTTGGAGGTGCACCTTTGGCTCTCAGGTCCTTATGGCATCAAGTTGCTTCTGAAATACTTTTACTAAATGCTTTAATAGGGAAAAGTATGGGCTGGTGGGCTGGGGGGTGTTACTTTTAATACTGAATCAAGCAAGAGTAACTCAGCATGTGGTAGAGCATTAGTCTGAGATTTGAGATCCCTGATTGCTCGTCCTGACTGAGGTGGTGAGGTGTTCAGCTTTTCCACCACCCTGTGAAATGCCGATGACAGTTATGTTCCCATTTCACAGAAGCTCCGTGAAGATCAGTTATTTAATGTTTCTAAGCGCTACCTGTTGGTAGACTGAGGATTGCCTTGAGTAGTGTCTTCATGTTATTTGGTGAATCATAGAGTCATAGAATCATTTGGGTTGGA
>NW_010262121.1:36286-37900 GCF_000690775.1 Eurypyga helias | reverse complement strand
CAAACCATTGTGTGATTCTGTGATTTTAGATGTATAGCTTGAATCGGAAGAAAACTGAATTTAAAAAAAAAATCAAAAAGATTGATTAATTACATACGAGTCTGTGCCACTGTTCAGAGTGGTGAACTTTCTTTCAGAAAAGGATATTGAAGTGTCTGAATGGGTGTTCGATTGGTTTTTTGTGTTACTAATTTCAGGGCCACAAAGCACCGTCCTGATGTGTCTTGCCTCTGGAAACTGCTTGGAGATACCTGTACTAGTGTGCATGTTATTTCACCAGCCAAAGTGAACATTCAAGTTCTAGGATCCCTTCTGGGTGAAAATGCAGACAAACAGATGCTGAAGAAACTTGAGCTGCTCAGACTGGGAGGAAGGTAATAATTTTTCATTATCAAGAGCTCTACCTCAGGAAGAAATTCTTCCCAGAGAGGGTGGTGAGGCACTGGAACAGGTTGCCCAGAGAAGCTGTGGATGCCCCATCCCTGGAAGTGTTCAAGGCCAGGCTGGATGTGGCTTTGAGCAACCTGGTCTAGTGGAAGGTGTCCCATTCTATAATTCTATGTCAGCACTTCATCTGGCACCTGCTCATCACCTTTTGTCTGTCTCCAGGGTGTGGCTACATCCTGCCTGTCATGCAACAAATTGCTCCTCTTGAAATGGAGTGGTTGCAGTAGTTGCTACCTCATTCTCCCAGCACTACTGAAGTCCGAGATAATACTTCAAGCTTTCTGTTTGTACTTATTTCTTATAAAAATGTCATCAATTCTTCCCCTACGTGTGGGGTCTAGTGTACATTGGAAGAGGGAATTCCTTGTTTCAGGCCCTAGAAGCTCATGATGGTAGAAAATATTTGTCGTATTTCTGTAGCCTCTTCTGTGACTCCCCCTGAGCTTTGTGCAGATGGATGTGTAAGGAAGAAAATGCAGCTGCTTAGTAAATATCAACCGTGATATGTGGAGTCAGATACTTCCTTGGTGAAGTCCAGTTAACTGTGAAAATGTCTGATGTTGGTTTTAAGTAAAAGCATGCGTATTGCAGCTGACACAGCTTTGATTTTAATGCACATCTGTGGCTTCACAAGTGGTGAGCACTGTAGACTGCCTTTAGACCAGGATAGATTCTGTGAAGATAACTGCCTGAATGAAAATTGGTTAGTTGTTGTTTGCTTTCCATTCTTCTCAGGTTTTGTTTGTATTTATGCATGTTTGCTTGGTTCAGGTTTTCAAGCACTCTTTTGAATGTTTTTTTCCAGCTTTTTGCTCTTTATGTAGAGAGGCTTGGAATAATGCTTCTGTGATTCATGTTTCTGTAGGTGTTACGGCAGAGCCTTAAAACTGATGTCTTTGCCCAGCATATGGTGTGATATTGGAATAAATTATTATCGACAAGCAGAGCACCTCACAGCAGTGGGCACTGACATGAACGAGATCAGTGAACTGCTAGAAAAGTCCTTACAGGTATTGCCTGTTTTTCCTCTTGTATTCTTTAATGTTTAAATTGGTGTTGGTTCTTGTCTGCATATCTCTGTCCTCAATAAAACCTACATCTCTGAATAAGTAATTGCATTATGTTTCTTAATTTTTGCTCTTCTTGTGATATAATCCACATTTTCCC
>NW_010262121.1:22535-36255 GCF_000690775.1 Eurypyga helias | reverse complement strand
CCCCCTCCCCTGCCTTCCCAGTGTCTCAAAAAAGCTGTGAGGCTTGACAGCAAAAATCATCTTTATTGGAATGCACTTGGTGTAGTTGCTTCCTGCAGTGGTAAGTCTTCAGTGAAACCCCTAGCTCCATAATATCTTAAATTAGAAGGCAACTTGAGTAATGGTGTTTATGAAATTCAGTTAGATCTAGCTCTCTTCTTTTCTTTCTCCCCCCAGCTGTTGGGAATTATGCTCTTGCTCAACATTCGTTCATCAAATCTGTTCAAGCTGAGCAAATCGTAAGTGCTGTAGGCAGCTGCCATCTGTTTCAAGTGGGCATTTAAAACTTTTTTCCCCCATTGCAGTGTTATTTTTGAATATATTAATAATGCATTGGTTTTAACTTTATTTGTTCTGTCTAGAATGTTGTTGCCTGGACCAACTTGGGGGTTTTGTATCTCACAACTGGAAACATTGAGGTAACTCTTTACCATATAGTTTCTCTTCCCCCTTTTTTTTTTTTTTTTTTAAAGGGAGAGTATGTGGGTGGGAGTGTGGGCAAACAGTGAAGAACCTCCCTCCCAGACTCAGGAAACATACTTCCTTTGAATGAAATAAAATTGGTACCTGTACCTTACTTGAGACACGCAAATGAACTAAATAGTTGTTCTGGAGGGCACCAGTGAACTTCTGAAATGGTGAGCTAACTTTCCAAGCAACTGGGTGGAATGAAAAGTATTTGGAAGGACTGAGAACTAGTTAATAAAACCAATTCACACCAGGTTTGACCCAGAACTCCTTTAACTGCAAGTCACAAACTGAACTTTGAGTTTCCCATAGGTGGCTGCTTTCTGCTCATCAGCATGTCGTATTGTTTACTGTAATTCTGTGCAACCTTCAGAGTTTCTTTGGAGAAAAAGTAGAGTGCATCTTGAGTGAAGTCCAGAGTTCTCATGCAGCTAAAACCACATTCCATCCTATCTGCTGGTCAGAATTAGAGAAATTTGGTTTAATTGGAAATGTGATAGTCAGAATTGTTTTTAATAAAAATAACTTAATGTCACAAACTACTTACTGCTAAGACTTTGTTCACCTTATGCCACATGGAGGTGTGAACTCTAAACACAGGCAATCCATAGGAAAAATCATTTGTGGGTGGTAATCAGCTTTACCATTTTGAAAAATGTGTTTGCTTAACTGTGCGTGAAGAAAAAGCAGGTTTCTAGAACCAGATCCTCCAAGAGTCAGATGGTAAAATGACTTGTTTCTAAGCAGTGATCTAGCTGCTGAACTGTTTTAAGAAGGAAATATATTTGAAAGATAGGGGAACTTTCATCTTGTAAAGATAGAAATATATATTATTTTTTTCTTTTTTAAATAAGCCTAAACTTCTTTATTCTCTGAGCAGTGCATTGTTCCCCATGGCACAGTAGGTGTTTTTAGTAGTGACGTAATATTGTCCGTGAAATCTCTTCCAATACGACTGCATATCAGTACCTGTGTATACTCACAAGTGCTCTGTTGCCATGCCAGACAGTACAATAGCACTGTTGTCTCTGGTTCTACAGCCTGCTCATGAAGCCTTCAAGATAGCCCAGGCTCTGGAGCCTTCTTACGTACTGTGTTGGATTGGGCAGGTAAGATGACAATCATAATCTTGTGCACCAAAACCAGTTGTTAGTCAGTGAGAGGACTCGACTCAATCTTAATAATTGGCACTTAAGCATATTCCTGGAAACTAAATTGTTTAAATAGAGGGAGCTTTTACTTCCCCTGAGGGTGGATGGGATGCTTTGTTTCCATAGTGATAATATAATGGAAGATACCTTTGTCAGGTATCTTCACATGAAGTTCTTCTGGCTGGTGGTGCAAGTTCTGCAAGAAACTAGCTATTAAAAAATAAAATCACTGTTTGTGCTCTGAAGCTTTTTATTGAGCATTGTCAACAAAGCACCATTTTCATAAGCTGCTAGTTATTTCAGCTTCCGCTCTACCTCTTGCTCATCATATGGCACTGCTCAACTCTCTTCTCAGCACCCCCCAACACCACTGTTAGAAATAAGTCTGTGATGTACCTGGGATGAAAGCAGTTTGTTCTTTTTGGGAGGTCCCTTCCTCCCCCTGCCACTGGTGGTTGGTATATTCTCCCACTGGTGTCTAGGCCATCCATGAATAGTAGAAATAGCTGTGACTCACACTTTTACAGTCACTATAGGTGCACTTTGTAATCCCGTCATGCTCATAGTATCCAGCTGAAGGTAGATTCTAGGGAAGAACTAGCACCATTACATGTCAAAATGCAGTGCCTATCAGATGTGTTATAAGTTATGCTAACACGCACAAAATCTTTATCCTGGAGAATACATAGCAGCAGCAGCAGACCTTAAGTTTCAAGTACTGATACAGTGGAAGCTTCTTGTGCTCCCTTTAATTGTGTTAATTTTATTTTTTTGAACCAATATTTCTTGGATAGTATGAGGAAAAGCAGGTGTCTTCATGTTAAATGCCTAAGATGTGCCTGAAGTAATGTGTGCTGAGTTTCTTGTCAATGTCATAATTTTTAAAGAACCTGACCACAGCAAACTGTTGCTTCTCTGTAGGCTCTTATTGCAGAGAGAGTAGGCAGCTATGATACCATGGATCTCTTCAGGCACACAACTGAACTCAGTATGCATGTAAGTGTAACAGTTGTATTGTCCTGAAGCTTCTGCATATCTAATACCTCTATTCACGTGAAGTAATTTTTTTAAAAATAGGCGTGTGTCGAATGGTGAAACAGTTACGGTCATGTTCCATATGAAATTGTCTGGCTTCCTTGTTGTTCCTGGCCTGTGCTGGCACTGAAGAGCAGGCAGTTACTTTATCAAATGCTTTAGTCGCAGTGGTCCAAGAAATCTGCTCCATAAGTCATGAAAAAACATTCTTGATGTTCCACAGAATTGGATGGAGATTAAAGGCATAAATTACAGCTGTTTCAGGAGAGAGCCAGGATATTGTCAGTACCCTGAGTTTGAAGAAACTGGAGGACTTTACATTCTTTTATAGCTTTTTTCTGTCTGTCACTCCTCCAGTGGTACAGCAAGCTAATGTAAAAATTCTCTTTGCCCAAAGGACAGGTTAAAACTGTGTGTGAAGTAAATTCAGTTTGGTGTTTTTTTCTCCTGCTTGACACTGATGCAGATTTTTAGCAAGACTGCCTTAAAACACAGAATTGTTATTATAATCTTGTAATTATTTCACTGTTGCTTGAGCAGGTTTAATGACTTGTATTTTGGGGTTTTTGTTTGTTTCTTGAGACTGAGGGAGCAAAAGGCTATGCCCACTGGGTGTGTTCAACGCTGCAGGATAAAAGCAACAGAAACACTGAACTATATACGTACAACATTATTCAAATGAATGCTATTCCAGCAGCCCAGGTGGTCTTGAGCAAATACACAGGTAGGTAATCTAAATGCCCCACTAACCTGTCAAGTCTAAGAGATACATTCCGAATGAACAGATGCATCTGTACTAGTTCTGGCAAAAAGGTACCTGGCTGGGCTGGGGAGAGACTTTTGAACTGTGAAGTAAGTAATACAATAGAGGGTAAGTGGGCCACTGATTTTTTTCATTATCACACAAAGATGAAATAGATGTGAGTTCTGTCGTACTGCTCTTTCCAACAGATTTTGTTTCAAAGACCAATTGAGATGTGTCACAGTTGTGTCTGGGTGCCTGTAAGCATAGGTGCAGATAGATGCTAGCTTCTCCACCCCTGTGCCATAATCTTTGGCAGAAGCCTTATCCTGGCTGCTGTGTAACTCCGTAATCTCAAGCATATGACTGTGGTATCCTTCAGTAGGAGATGGACTGTGTTCTTGGGCATGGTTCCAAGGTAGTGTGGCCTCCTGTTGGGGTAGGCTTTTGTATGTCTGGCCTGGAAGTTAGATAGAGCAAGTGCAGATTTTCATAGAATCATAGAGTGGTTTGGGTTGGAAGGGGACCTTTTAAAGCTCGTCTAGTTCTCTGCCTCTGCTATGGGTAGGGACAGTTTCCACTAGACCAGGCTGCTCAGAGCCCTGTCCAGCTGGACCTTGAATGTTTCTGGGGATAGGGCATGTGCCATCTCTCTGGGCACCCTGTGCCAGTGCTTCACCATCTTCATTGTAAAAAAAGCAACTTACTTATATCTAATCTAAATTTTTCCTCATTTAGTTTAAAACCATTACCCTTTGTTGTATTGCAGCAGGCTGTCCCCATCTTTCCTATAAGCCCCATTTAAGTACTAGAAGGTGCTATAAGGTCTCCCTGGAGCCTTCTCTTCTCCAGGCTGAACAAGCCCAATTCTCTCAGACTGTCCTCACAGCAGAGGTGCTTCAGCCCTCAGAGTGTCTCTGTGGCCTTGTCTGGACTTGCTCCAACAAGTCAGTGTCCTGCTGTTGGGGGCCCCAGAGCTGGATGCAGAACTGCAGCTGGGTTCTTATCAGAGCTGAGTAGAGGGGAGAATCCCCACCCTTGGCCTGCTGGCCATGCGCTTGTGATGCAGCCCAGGAAGCGGTTGGCTTTCTGGGCTGCCAATGCACACTGCCACCTCATGTCTCATCCTGCAGTACCCTCAGGTCCTTCTCAGTAGAGCTGCTCTCCATCCCTTCATCCCCCAGCCTGTACTAATACTGGGGGTTGCTTTGACCCACACTAGGCCTTGTTGAACCAACCTCATGAGGTTCATGTGGGTGTACTTCACCAGGTCCCTCTGGATGGCATCCCATCCCTCAGGCATTTCAGCTGCACCACACAGCTTGGTGTCATCAGCAAACTTGCCAGGGGGGCGCTGGAACCCACCATCTATCACTGATGAAGACTTTACACAGTCCTGGTCCCAGTATGGACCCGTGAGGGGCACCACTTGTCACTGATCTCCATCTGGAGAGAGAGCCATTGGCCACTGCCCCCTGGGTGTGGCCAACCAACCAATTCTTCATCCACCAAACAGTCCACCCATCAAATTCATATCTTTCCAATCAGAGAGAAGGGTGTTGTGGGAGACCATGTCACAGGCTTTTCGGAAGTCCAGATAGACAACACCCCTTAGTTCCCAGGCTCCTTCTTTCTACCCTTTTAAAAATGGGTGCAGTGTTTCGCCTTTTTGAGTCACCAGGGGCTTCACCTGACTGCCAGGGCTTCTTGGATATCGCGGAGAGAGGCTTGGCTACCGTGTCAGCCAATTCCCTCAGGACTCTGGGATGCATCTCATCAGGTCCCTTAGACTTATGTGTCACGAACCTGGTCTTCTCTTACAGTGGAAGGGGCTTTGCTCCCCCAGTCCCCATCTTGTGGTCCAACCACTCAAGGGGTGTGGGAAGAGAGGTTGCCAGTAATGACTCAGGGAAAGAAGTTACTGAGTACCTCAGCCTTCTCCTCGTCCATTGTTACCGATTCTGGGATGCATCTCATCAGGTCCCTTAGACTTATGTGTCACGAACCTGGTCTTCTCTTACAGTGGAAGGGGCTTTGCTCCCCCAGTCCCCATCTTGTGGTCCAACCACTCAAGGGGTGTGGGAAGAGAGGTTGCCAGTAATGACTCAGGGAAAGAAGTTACTGAGTACCTCAGCCTTCTCCTCGTCCATTGTTACCGATTTGCTAGTTGATCAGGGGGTACACTTCCTTTGATCTTTGTTTTCTGGCAGACACACCTGTAGAAGCCCTTCTTATTATTCTTTGCATCCCTTGCCGAGTTCAGCTCCATCTGTGCCTTGGCCTTCCTGACCCCATCCCTGCACAGCTGGGCAGTGTCCCTGTACTCTTCCTGGGACACCTGTCCCTGTTTTCCACTGCCTGTGCATTTTCTTCTTGCCCTTCAGTTTGACCAGCAGGTCTTGATTCCTCCATGCTGGTCACGTGCCTTCCTTGCCCGATTTCAAGAGCTCTTTTGCTCTATGAAAAGTGTCCTTAATGATCTGCCAGCTCTATTCTGCTCCCTTGTCCCTGATGGCAGTTTCCCAGGGCATCCTATTGACAAACTCCTTGAACGGTTCTGTTGCTCATTTTTGAGAGCTACAAAATGAGGTGCAAGCACTTAAAATGAGATAAATGTGAGACTGTATCTTTGTCTGTGAAATCCCTGTTCTTACACAGACTGCAGGAGGGGCCTATGTGATTCTTCCTTGTCTGGGAGGAAAGGCTAGGAGTGGAAGGTGAGATGACAGCTTACAAATCTGTGCTTTAGCTACTGACAAGCTTTTCAAAGATGTAGTATTAAAAATAAACCATAAGATTCTACCAGTATTTTACTAGAGTCAATACAAATTGAATGGTTTCCTATTTCGTAACAAAAAAAACCCAAAACCACTGCAGGCTGGAAAACTTACAATACATTAAGTGCATTAATACTGTGTAAGATCTGAAATGTTTTTGATCTAACCTGATGTCACATTGTGGGTCTTTGTATCTCTTTGTATTGCCAGTGGGCAACTGACAGAGCACCTGGCAAAGTGTTTTGTATATATACAGAGGCTGTATCATCAGTGTGGCAGTGTTCTTGTAATGCTTTTTCACAGCTCTTTCTGATCGTGTTCTCCTGTACTGTCAATTCTGATTTTCTAGAAAGAAATCCAGACGATGCCTCTGCTTTCACAATGCTCGGTTATTTGAATGACTATCTGCATCTAAAAGGGCAGGCAGCAGAAGCCTATGAAAGGTAAACTCTAGACACTGGAAAGTTTAATGATAGAAGCTCCTTGATGTCTTTTTCGATGCAACTGCTGGAAAACTTAAGGATTTTTCTTTTCCTTTAGTAAACCTTACTCTTTCAATTCAACAGTACACTTCAACTAAGGGTGCTGTAAGGGGAGGTGTGGGGATGTTCTTACAGCAAGGTTGGAAATTCAGAACACAGAACTGAAGAAGTGAAGACATTCCAAGGCTTGCATGACTTACCAAGCCATTTAGTTAATTCACCATATAGGTGAAATTTTGGGGGTTGGTAAGCTTGGTTTTTGTTTTGGTATCTACCCAATTCTGAGTAATGGAGGTGGTTGGGCTTTGTTGTTTTTTCTCTTTTGAAACGGTAGGGGGAGGTGGCCAAGGAAACCAGTTTTGTGAACATGTTTGCAGATGCCTTAAAATGGTAAAATAGGCTCTGTGTGTGCTTAATTCGTATAGAAAACCTTCTGCATAAAGCATTTGTCCATTCTGCTGAGAGAGCAATTGTCAAAATATGCATGTTATAGTCAGATGGTAATTATTCTTAATTGTGGTTATTTTCAGGGCAGCTTCATTGCTGAAAAACTCTGAGGATACTGAGAAATACAACACAGCAATGCAAAACTATGGCAGGGCATTGTGGTAAGTGTTGTTGACGTATTTTCCTAGCCCATAATTTCAGTTTTGGATGTAACTCATGCAGTGGCTCAACATATGCATGAGGCTGAAAGTTGAAAGATGGTTGCCAAAAATAACGTATTAAACATCTTTCTATAACGTATTAAACATCTTTCTTAATGGTAGAAAAGTTTGGCTGAACTTCTTATGTTCCCCAGAAATGGGTAGTGTAATTTAAAAAAAAAAAAAATTAGATTGCAAGGAATTGCTGTATGTCTTCACAGTTTGTAACATAGCAGTGATTCCCTTCTCCTTAACGTGATACTTCAGTGCCTTAACATAGTCGACACAATGTAGCTGGTTTATGGTTTCCAGAGTAAATTGGGAGTTTTACAATCTCCAGTCCTGAGATATGTAGTAGCCTTAGTCTGAGTAAAATATCCGCTTCAGGGCTTATTTGAAGTCCCTTCTACCTGCCCTGCGAATTTGGACTGAATTGCACAACCTGAAGCATGTGGTGTTGGGGTGTTGTGTAGATGTATGTGGTCCTTCTGCTGATGACCCTCTCTGCTGCAGTCCTACACACAGTTCTAAGTTCCTTTCATGATCCTCTTTTGGTTCTTGGGGAATGCATTGCAGGGCACAGGTCTTAACAGATGATGTTCAAAGTTCTCTTTTATTTGAGATGGCTCAAGCTTTGCTAATTAGTTATTTGTCAGCTCTCTAGGAAAAATTCATATGTTCTGAAGCATCTGTACATGACACTGGAACTTCTAGGCTGTGATAATGGGGTAATTCATTCTTTGACTTCAGGGAAGATTTTAGACTATTCGTTTTCCTGTAGTCTCACACCCAAGTGGTATGCATGGTGATTCCTGTGTGCAGCTTACACAGAAGTAACGATCCAGTGACCAGTAACTAGTTCTAATAAACACAGTTCTGTATAATTTCTTCCTTAGTGGTCTCAGAGCGAGAGTGCTGTATCTCTCTGTGTATGTGCACGTGCCTGTGTGCTTTGTTCATGTTTCTCCTTTGCTGTTTTCCCCCACCGCATTGTGCTGACCATTAAGTGACATCCTTACATACAGCTGTCACGGAGATGGGGAGGATTTTTTCGTATCGATTATCCTTCATGCAACAGATAGTTGGAGAGATTAACTGCTGTAATAGAAGGAGGGTGTGGAATATTGTACAGTCTTGCCCTAATCTTGTTCTTTTCCAGGTATTTGCTTACAACCGCTGTGGAAAAGAGGATACTGGTCTGCAAGGACAGCTTGTCTGAATCATAGCTGCTGTTGCTACATCCTTCATGCCAGTGACTCTTTTTGTTTTTACAGTGCCCTTGGTCAGTGTGATAAAGCTATTGAGGTTTACACATCAACACCCCTAACCGAGTTTGATGGCATTGTGGGGATAGCACTAGCATACTTCAAGAAAGGGCTTTTACAAGAAAGTATCAAAGGTAAGCATCTGCCTAATTCAGAGCATGTGGGACGCTTCTCTTGAGGCTTAGCAAAATTTATTTGTCTGACCAGCCTAGCTGTTGTTCCATTTATTTCACTTTTTCACTCCTGATGCGTAAGTGCAAATTCCACAACTATTTTAACCATTAGGCTGTTCGTCGGGGTGATAAATGCTTAAAGGGATGTTACATTTTGTCAGGTGTTTAGTTCTTGTCCATTAAGCTGTTGTCCACTTAGCTTCCCTTGTTCTGAAATGAAATGGATTTCCTGGAGAAATCAGTTCTGGGTAGGAGATTAATGTGTTGTTCGAGCACTTGAGCTGTGGCGCTAAACCTAAGTGCTGTGTGGTTGTGTTGTGCCCTGCGAAGATGTGAGACTTCACAGAAAAGTACACTGAATTGTCAGTGTAGAAGTGTAAGCACTCATAAAGGAGCAGCCAGCTCAGCATTTTAAATAACTCTGAGTTTTTAATTGCAGTGGTGTGTGCCCGTCTGAAGTAGAGCTTCATAAATAAACTGTCACATGGGAGTGTTGAGACTGTGTTCTTTCAGTCTTTTTCCAAGTATCCCAGTACCGCATTTCAGTTCTGCTTCTGCTTGCTACATATTAAACAACACCCAGACTCTAAACACCCCTGTAAATCTGGCATTTCCTAACATGCAGTTACTTCCAGAATAAACTTTTTTTGTCTTCTGCCTATGATTTGAGGTGCGAAAATACAATGAACCTGAAACCAAAGTACACCTGTGTATGTTCTACTATCATGGCCTTTCTAGAAGCTTTTTAAAAGTAGTTTTTCCTCCTGCTTCGATTCTGAGTCTTGAATTTTTACCAGCCTATGAAAAAGCTTTGTCTGTTGCTGAGTCTGAAGAAGATAAAGCACATATCCTGACTGCGTTGGCAATAATAGAGTATAAACAGAACAAAGTGGATGCTGCAAAGACACTGCTGTTCAAATGGTGAGTGGAGGGAATAATAATCAGTGTATGATGTTTGATGGTACTGCTGAAGCCTCAGATTTACTTTCTGGGCATCTCGAGTGTTTTCTTCTTGTGTTGCAGAGTAAAAGTAGGAGTGGATGCAGTGTTCTTTTAAGCTTATTCATGTGATGTACCTGTTTTCTTTCATGGCCTATGTCTTCTTCCATATTCTTAAAGCAGTACAGAGTGGAAGGGTTAGTGGACAGTTTGGATGTCCTAATATCATTGAATGTTAGTTTTAATAGGTTTACTTTGTAAAAAATAGTCATCTGCAGTTGTCCTAAGCACTAGGCATTATCTTTGCTCTTTAGCTGTAAAAAATCTAAGTGACTAATGAAAGCAGTTTCAGTTTAAATAGTCGGAAGTATTCAGAACGGCTGTGTTCCAGGGGTCATAGACAGCGACAACTTGTAGCTTCCCTGAGAAAAGAAACAGATCCATATCAGTTGTTCACTTAATTCACGAATGTCTTTTCAGAGCTGTGGAGGCTAAAAGCCCATGTACTATATGCCAGGATAGTCTCCTGGTAGCTATGAATTAAGAGCTAATGTCTGAGTCTCTTTGGATCATTAGAGGACTTCAGTAGTGGCTGTACATTCTCCACCTTGCCAGCAGACTCCCGAAGTTGCCAAAATAGTGTCCATGACCTAGTACACTCTAAATCCTGAGTAACTGATGATTAACTAGCTAGGAACCCAGTGTTTCCTACGTCTTATTAATCACTGCAGACTTCTTCTTTTGTCATAAACATCAACAATCAGAGTTTCCTAGATGACATTAGTTGTTTGCGCTTAAAGAAAAAAGAAGACTAGTAAATGATTTACGGAAGTAACACCACATTGAATATGTCTCGATCTGAATTGGAAGCACAGTGCTGCAAAGGTGTACAGTGGATTTTTACTAATAGCAAAAATGGTGCAGTCTAGTCCAACAGACAGATGTATTTTTTGACTGGGATTCATGCTAGGTGACTTAAAGGGCCTGTGTAGGACCTTGAAGAAGCTGCCTTTCTTCTTCTCTCATGACCAGCTTGACACAGAAGTTTTTAGCAGTGAGTGTCTTTTATAGCTAATATGATAGAATTCCACTTCTTAATTGTCGAAGGGCATTATCTTTGCACCAGATAACATAGTGCTGGTATTCAAGTTTGTTTATCAGCTCTTAGAATTTTTTCCTGCTAGGGACTGAAAACAAAATGCAGAATTGGAACTTTACATTCTACTCTATTTTTGCCTTTAAAAATAATCATTGGAAGCTTGATAAGGAGCCTGTAGTCACCTAATAAGTAAAAGTAAGCAGCACTTTACTCTGGAGTAGGACATTGCAGTGAAATAACTCCAAAATACTGCTGCTGTGCACTGTTTTGTTGTTTGCCTCCATTCAGTTTGTATTGCAGTTTATTGAATTGCCTTTACTGTAAGAACACCTTCACTAGCACATCAGTTAAGGTCTTTGATTTTGGTTGTTCATACTGAGCTCACTATTTGTATTCACCAGAGTTGAAGATCAGGGGACTAACTTAAGAGTTTTCCACCTCTACTAGAAAAAATTGCTGGAAAAAATCAGTAACTGTATCTAGTAGGTCTCCAATAAAGCTTGGAATACTATTGACAGGAGGTTAAACTGCATCTCATAATGGAGTGCAGTGCGACAGATAGTGGTACTAAAACTAATAGATGGTGGAAGGCATGCTCAGACTACCTTATGTTGGAACCTTATGTAAATAAGGCATGATTTCACCAAACATCCCCATTCTCAGAGCAGTTCTATGCAGCAGGCTCGTTTCTGGGTTTTTCCTTCCCAGCTGTAAATAGGCACACTACAACTCGGGTTTGGTACTAGTTGTAAGTACAAATGTCTTCAGGAAGAGGAGATAGTTGTCAGTGTTACGTGTTGTTTCTTACCATTCATTTATGGCTGCCGCTGAAGGACAACTATTAAGTCACAGAGTCTTGCCAAGCAGTTGTACATTTGATGCTTGAGTGCTGAAATGGCACAAACCCACTGTTCTTTTCCATATTCTGAGACCTCAAGGATACCGATCCAGCTTGATCCACGATCCCATAAGGAGAGGCTGTTAATTATGTGTACCATACATGATATACAGGAGCAAGAGGACTCAGAAGTCACAAGTGCTGTAACGTTAACAGGAAGCTTAATTTATGCTCCAAAGTAATGTCTCCTTCCCTTCCTCTGATTCAACAGCTCAGTGAAGGAACCTAGTACGGGAAGTCTGAAAGCTTTGTGCACCCTAGGACTGGTAAAGCAGGATGCTACACTTGCAACAGCAGCCTTGAAAGAATTACTGAAGCATGAAAAAGGGGATGATAGGCTTTATGAGAGGTGCCTTATTGCATCTGCTGTTTATGCATTGCAAGGTAGAAATGTGGGGGTCCAGAGAGAAGTCTCCAAAGCAATACACAGGTATGTATTTTTTCTGTCTTTAGATTGCCTTGTACATGTGTTGCTCTGGTTCCACTGAATAGTGAGCAGATCTCTGTTCACCTCCAGCATTCTTCTAAAAAAATAATTTAAAAAAAAAAGTTGTTCAAACGTGAAGTGCTCACTTAACGTAGCATCAGCTGACAGAAGCTTGCTTCTGATTTAGGGGCTCCAATGGCAGAAGTTTAATGACTCGTTTAGGGTCTTCTGGTTTTGTTTTGGTGGCTTCTTTGGTAGCTATATCAGTTCACTGTTCTGTGAAAGCATTTTTCGTCAGATGTAGCAGAACCTTTGACCTAGAAAAGTCTCTAGGGCTTTTACTTAAATATTAACAGTCTCTGAAGCTATTAATTCTCTTAGCTAAATATATATATTTAAATGTGTTTTGATTAGTCTTAGCATTCTAGAAAGGGGGAGCTGTAATCCATGCAAGACACTCAGTCTCTCCAAGTGTTTTTGGAAACTGTTCTATGTTTTTCTCCAAATTAAAATTGCTTGTCCTTTACACTGTAAGACCAAGACCTGTAGTCCTAAGGTTTATTTGTTTTCTTCCCATGGATATTGATAAGCATATTGTACATTTAATTTCCTTAGTCAGCAATATAACTTCAGTGTTGTGTTGGGTTTTTTTAATTACTACCCATGTCTATTTTCAACAACACTGGGTTGTTTTCTTAGTCAAAAAAGACCTGTTTGGGTTTTATTACAACTGCCTACCAGGTCAGGGAAGACTAGGTTTGATAACTAAACCAGAAAGTCTAATATCCTTGTTCTTTTCCTAGTAACCCTAATAATCCTGCCCTCTGGTCTCTTCTGTCTCGACTAGTTCCGTTGTATGCACCACAGAAAGCAAAAGTAAGTGCGTTGCTGTAACACACGTGTGCTGTTCACATCCTGGGTAGTCTGTGCTGTTTCTTAACTAAAACACCCTCTGCTGCAGTACGTGGGCATTCACTGGTTAATATGAAAACTTAAGGCTTACATAGAGAGCAGTGCACAGGTACATGCTGAAGTTACGTATCCAATTACTTGCATCTTTCATGGGGTAGCAATTCTTTATCTTCTTGAAATAAACTTACAGGAAAAATCTGCTAGAATTATTCCAACAAGGAAAGGATGTAGTATATATAATTTTTTAGTTTAGTTTTCTGCATATGTGTGTATATAAATACTTATATTAGGTTTTACTTACGTTCTGTGTTCAATTTGGTTATCTAGTCAGTTTTACAAGCCAGTATTTCATTGCTCATTTTATGCTTATTATTAGCTCTTCTCCAAATAAATACTCTTCATCTTAATTTATGTCAATTATGTAAATAGAAATAGCACCTGAAAACAAGCCCTTTTCTACATGGGTCTGAAATGAGAAAGACAATGTATGGATAACCTCTAATCCTGAATGTCTCTTCCTAATTCTTTATAAAGAGATGGTGCTGTAATCACAGAAAAGATCTCACTGTGCATAATTGGTTATATGACTGATTTAATGAAGTGATTTTATAATAAATGTAATGCCAAGATATTTTTTCTTTGTTAATCATAAATACAAAACACTCT
>NW_010262121.1:0-22343 GCF_000690775.1 Eurypyga helias | reverse complement strand
AGTTGGCAGCAGGATGTCACATGTTAGATGATGAGAAAAATAATCCTCTGAAAAATATTCAGAAGGCAATCCACCTCTGTCCAGGTTACTCTTGTTCTCAGACACATCAGGGATATTTTTTTCTTTACCCATCAGAAACAAAATTGTGCTAACAAAAATAAGTACTTTTCTGGGTTGTTTTGTTCTTTTGGGGAGTATGCTTAGAGTTGAAATTTTAACTGTCATTTCAAGTTTAGACAGGGAAAATCAATTGCTGAGTTTTAAGGCTTGTTCTGAAAACTTGGGCAATTTATTAATCCCTCAGCAGGAGAAGAGATAAGCATTATTTTGTATGTTAGACAAGAAGAACACATGTTCCCTCAGAGTCAGTATGCTACACCAAGCAGAAGAGATTTATTCCTCTCGCTTGAGAATTTAGATTGGAAGTGTTCTGTTACAATATGCTGGTTAGGAAGTACAGGCAACTGTTCACCTACTGCTTAATGGTGATCTGTATTAAATGTATGAAGTGCAAATCTAGTGGGGTTTTCAAGTGTCAATTTGCACCTGATAGTGAAATACGGAAACATTGTTTTTTCTGCAGTATTCTTGCTCTGATGCATTAGTGTCGCTGCAAGTTAAAAAATTCAGTGACTTTCCTACAGGTGCGTGCAAGACTGTGACTGCTGTGCAAAAGCAGTATGCTTCACATTTTACTTTGTTTGATCTTCAGGCTTTGGTTTGTTTTCCTGGCAAAATTCATCATCTTTGGGATGAAAACGTTACATGGGTGAAATTTTGAGCTGAGCAGTGTCCACTTCAGGACAGACCACTTTTCTAAGTGGTAGTTGCTCTTTATGGGGCTGGGTCAGGGTAAAGCTGACACTGGAATTAGCTGACACTAGAAGTAGGCACAGATCACCATAACTTTCACACTAGTAATCGGAAAAGGCTGAGTCTGTATGACTGAAAGCTGTGGAGGGCATCTTGGGATTTTTGTTGCCACTGTTGTGTGGCACGAAGTGATAGTCAAGTTTAACTTGTATATAGAATCGTAGAATCTTCTAGGTTGGAAAAGACCTTTTAAGATCAAGTTCAACCATTAACTCAGCACAGCCACGGCCACCACTAATCCATGTCCCTAAACACCACATCCACATGCCTCCTAAATCCCTTCAGGATGGTGACTCCACCACCTCCCTGGGCAGCCCCTTCCAATGCCTGACAGCCCTTTCAGTGAAGAATTTTTCCCATCTAAACCTTCCCTGGCACAACTTGAGGCCGTTTCGTAATGAATCACATAGTGTAGTCAGAAGTAAACTGGCAGGTTCGGTTAGCGCACCAGTGGCTGTGTAAAAAATACATTAGTTGGCTTTAGAAACAGCATCGTTGTCTTATAATTGGAAGACTTTTACTAGTTCAATGCAAATAGTTACCAGCTGCCTTGGGCTGAGCTGATGTAAGGGTCTGATGGAATTACCTGCCTTGTTCTGGCAATCTCACTTATCTACAGTGTGTTTTTCCATTGGTGGCTGTGGTTTTATGTTTAACCTGGTAAAGACCATTCTAAATGAACTACCAGCATATTTAGAATGGGTATGAGTTGCCTTTAACTATTCTTTTCTAGATAATCCTGCTGCCTGGGCAGTGCTGATGGCAGCCTGTCATGCTGAGAACACTGTTGTCTGTCTAAACAACACTCAGCCGAAGCGAACAGGTCTGGAGATGACACTTCTGTCTGCAGTTTCAGCGAAAAGTAAGCTATACGAGTTTGAGTTTTTTTAAATAAAATCGGAATGCTCTAAGCTTGCAATACTCTGGAATCTCAGAAGCTTGCCAGTAAGCTGAGAATTCCTCAGTAGTGGTTTGAGCTCTGACTGTATTTTATCACATAAAAATGCGAAATCCTAGTGCACAGCTAGGGTTAATTACTGAATCACAGCTTGCTTTCCCCCTCCAAAGCCTCACATGCTTTTTTAAAATAGTACTTACGAACTCTGATGCCCAAGTGGATGGCTGTATTACAGCATAGAAACACTGATTACGGGGAAGGGCTGAAGTACTCTTGGGTTCTGTAACTCTTCCAATAGAGAGATAACCTCCACCTCGGTCTTGCTCAATGTCTACAGTATTTTGAAAACTGGAATTAAAATTCCATGTGTGATGGATTGTTCTCAAACTATTACCTCAAATAGTGTATTCTTTTTTCTTCTCTTCTTGCTTTTAATTTTACTGTCTCCTAGTGTTCGTACTAATGCAGGAAGCCGTGTCAGGTTAATACTCCTAAGAGTTCTCTCTTCCCAGATGTACAGCATGTGAAATGGTATGGCACTACAGCATATATGGTAGTCTGGTTAAGTGTTTTTTCCTGGTTTTGCAGCTAGAGAAAACAACCTTCCACATAAATATATTCAGACTCTTGAGGACTGGTGTCTCTGTCAAGCTATTACAAGCCTAGAGGAGACTGGTAAACTCTCAGAAGCTGAAGCTCTTTGTACCAAGGTATGATGGCATCATACTGGCGGATTATGGTAGAATTAGCAATTGTCTCTTCCATCAGAGCTACAAGATGCAATAGGGGTTGGTATTTTATCCCCTCCCCAAGATACTCTGCTTGCAAAACCAGAAATGTGTTAATAGTTGAAACAAGCAATGTATGACATGACAAAGCTAAGTCTGCCCTTCTGCTTTTATTCATTAACCTAGTATTAAGCATAATGTTACAGAAATCCATGGCAAGAAATCCAGGTAGGAGACTTGCAGGGGACTTGGATGTATTCTCCTGTGTTGTGCTGGTTCTTCATTTCAGATCCACAAGTGGATGTTTAATAATTTAGAAAGGAAAATCTTGAGGCAACACAACTGGGGAAGGGGACTGGCGCGTTTAAAAGCCTCAGGTGTGTGTTTCATGTGTTCATGAACAGAAGACTTGGCAAAAGATAAGCCAGTTGGACACAGCAGCACACTTCCCTGATTTTCATTAACGAAAATGAGTATTCCCGTGCAAATGTGCTCCTTGCTTATGGCATTTCTGCATTAACGGGGAAAGGAGTTTAAAATACACACACCAAACCCAAAATAACTCCTGATTCAGTGACCATGCTGGTTTTGTAGGGGGAAGTTTGTTTGCTTGGTGAGAAGGCATTTTGCTTTTCTGACCAGCATATCTGCTGGCCTGTCTTACATTAACGACAGTCAGGGATTTCTAGACATACCTGGGTGGGGGGGAAGGTCATGGTCTATTTGGTTTGATTTTTGTTAGTTAAATAGTTTAGGGAGAGGACAGTCAGTGACTGCGATTTGTGAAGAAACAAGTATTAGTCTCTGGTACCATAAAGTCTCCTCGACAGTTTTCAGCCCCAGGATTCTCAAAGGCAGTATAACTGGGGATGATGAGTCAGGCACTGCAGTTGTTCAGTTTGAGATAGGCAGTGTGATTCCACACTTGCTAATGGGGGCAAATTGCAGCAAATACCAGCAGCTCCTGTTGTGTTTCACAAAGTCTCTGTGTGTCCATGTATTCTTCGCAAAGCAGCAGCTTCTGAAGGACTCACACACAATGCTGATTTTGTTTTGTTTTGTTTTGTTTTTTTTAATGGGTGAAAAGAGTAAGTGCTGTTTCTTAGGGCAGATCGCATTGTAATTCTTGGAAGTATTGTGGTTTGAACAAGTAAAATAAGATGTAATGTGACTTGCAGAAGCTTTACATGCTTCACCTGAGAAAGATAAAGCAACAGATGGCTAGTTTTCTGTCTTTGCTTTATTGCGTGTTCCCAAAAACACTCTGCAGGTATCTGCTGATATTGAACAGGAAATGTTTAGTGAGGAGCTTCTGTTCCAGTGAGAACAAAGCACCTAGCTGGGAGAACAAAAATTGCTTGGAACATACCCAAGGTCACTTTCAGCCACCAGACAGGTTTTTACCTCCCTTATCCCAAAATCTGTAATGATTGTGAAACCAAAGGAGAATTGGAGGTCTGCCGTTTACCTATCTATCTCTCAGAAACCTCTGAGGGTAGGACATGTACAAATTTTGAGGACAGAAAAAACTTTATCTGTTTTCATGTGTCAATTCCTGGAACACTCCTTTGTGTAGAGTAGGAGGAAAATGCCATGTTGCAATCATCGTGAGAATGCTTTAAATGCTGTTTTCTGTAAAGACCAAAATGGAAACAGTCGAAGTATCTTCTGATATTTGGAAATGGTAACTCTGATAGCACATTGAGCCTTGGTTTTGGTTTTAGGGTTTAAAAAGCTGCCCGGAGCACCCAGCTCTGTTTTTGCTTTTGAGACAAGTTCAGTGTAAGCAGCTGTTGCAGTCTCACAAAGAACTTCCAAACAACATCCTGGAGGAGCTTCACAAGACGGTCATGGCCAGTTCAACTTCCGTTGCAGCCTGGCAAGTAAGTGTGGATCTTCTCCCTGACTTTGGTGTACTGCTGTCAGCGGTGTGTGCACTCTGCGTGGGTGAGCGTTGGTTTCACTGTTTGCTTTAGTTTGTCCGCCAACAGCCAGTGACAGAAAAAACAGCTTATATTCAGTTCATTATAAAATAGTAACATTATGTTAATTTACTTTAATATTTGAAACAATAAGGGCTGGTAGTAAAAGCAAGCAGATGTGAAGGCAGGAGAATTAAAACCTTGAGATAAACCACTGGCACCTCTGTCTTTAGGTATCTGTGGCTTTGCATATGGGCAGAAACCAGTGAAGTATTCCATAACCCATAAGTCAAGTAAACGTTTTCCTCATACAGTAATAGACAATTCATTATTCAGGATCTGAAAGTCTGGATAAGTCTCTTTCTCCATAACCTCCTGATGTCAGGTGTCACCATTCGTTTGAGAAGGATGAGTCTGCAGGGGAGAGAAATCACTCCCACTGGGTGTTCACTCACTTACTCCCTTCCATGGCATCACAAGAGACCATTTTTAGTTAATGTGAAGGTGCTGTAACTCGCTTCATGTGCTGCTTCTGTGAAACAATCCAAGAAGTCTGTCTCACACACGCCTTCTGGCGATGCAGCATACTTACTTATTTCATTCCTAGCCGTTCCTGTTAGTTATGGCTACTGTCTTCCTTCACCAGTGTTGTTTATAAAAATTCCATGAGCTTTTGGAGTCCTGTATGTAGTTGGAAGACTTGCGGTGCTCCCTCTGCCTGTCAAGCAAAGCCCCGTTTGTGGAAAGATTGACGAGAGCAGATTGCAGTCTTAGAAAATCAGTGCAAGGCTGCTGTAGAGATCATTATCTCACTTGTTATGAGGCTGCAGATCTCCATCCCTTCTGGAACATATGAGTGTAATTTGTGGAGGGGTTCTTTTTTATGACTCACTTTTCTTTTGCTTGAGAGATTTCATCTTTCTGAACTGCAGAACTCAGACTGGATTTGCAAAATATGGGGGCATGCAAGAAGTGATTGTATCCTCTAATTTAGTACTATATTTTGAAAATGGAATTAGGGCTTATATATATTCTCCAAGCATCCCTTGCATAGCCCAGTGTCATCTTGCTTACAAGCACAGAGAAGAAGTGAACTGAAAGTGTATGTGATCGGGGATGAAGGGAAAGGTTTTGTTTTTTTTTTTTAATTCAGGCCACAGATAAGATACCTCTGAGGAAGATCTTTTCAGTCTTCAGTTAAAGAAGGTATTTATGAGGGCTTGGATAGCACTCTGAAAAACCCTGGCTGCTACATCTGTTCCTAATGGATAGATTTATGCATTCATGTTTTCTGGCTCTAGACTTCCAAAGAGTTTGATGGATATTTTGTCTTACTCAGTATATGTCGTGATGCCTTACAGTTTTACTTAGTTAGAGGGGGCCATTACCTCTGATTTTTGCTTACGTTTTTGGCTTTTGTCTAAATGGTTGCTTTGCAAGATTTAGGAGTACTGCACTACCGATCTGATGGCTCTTCTGCTTTTTGTGCTGTGGCTTACCAGGAAAATGGAGAAAAGCTGATCTGGCAGAGCTGCCATTGTGCCTTTGCATGAGGGATCTCTTCCTCACGGCTTGAGTGCTAGGTAACTTCTGCTCCAAAAAAAACTGAGGCCAAGGAAAGCTCCTTTTCCCTGCATATAAATGGGTCTTTTAATTTACAAAGTAGTCCTGCAATTTGATGTCAAGGATGCACAATCTCACTATTGCTAATAAATACTTTGTGGTGTGTCTCTTAATTATACGTAACTTCTGTGCATTAGAAGGGTTAGGAATTTTGCCTCTTTCAACACCAGGCAGTCTTTAGCTAGCAGAAGTCTAAAAATCTTTGCTTAAAAGCAAGGGAATTTTTTTTTTTTATATATAAGTTGCTTTGTTTGCTTGGTGATCCAGCAAAGACTATTTCTAAATGTACCTTACGCATTTTGATGAACATCATGTACATGTCAGGGTTTTGCAAACTTGTGGCTGCCTCGGCTTCAAAAAATGTGACGTGACTGCAGAATTAAAGAAGGGGGAGTTAGAATCCTTTTAATTCTTGTCATGAGCAAATCCAGGACATCTTGTGCTGGCGGAGCAAGCAGCAGGAGCATGAAACTTCACAAATCCCAGTGTGTACTTCCTTAGCCCCATCTAGCTCCCCCAGCATGACCCTGCTGGGTCAGAAACTGTAGCCCAACCCTTCATCTGAGCTCAGGATCACACTCTATCTTCCTGGCGTTATGCAGGATGGCTGGAAAAAGCTTTGCTCCAGGGGAAGAATTACCTTTTCATCTCTACAGAACTTCCAGCAACAACTGAGGCATCACACAATGCTCTTGTAGTCTGAAGGGTGACTAACAAAGCCAGGTGTGTTTATTCACCTGTCAGCAATCTCCACATTAAGACAGCCATCAGACACCCGTCCATGGGTGGTCAAGGGAAGTCTTAAAGAAATTACTTTGAGGTGTTGTGCCAGCTCTGCAGCAGGCCAGGCTTTCCTGCAAGGCACTGCACAGTGTGTTGTTGGAATGAGGGCTGGGTGGGTGGTGGTATGTTAGCTAATAGTGTGCTGTGGTACTGTCATAAATTGAGCTAAATGATATTATCTAATGGATGTGTGTTTTGGTGGCTGCATAACTGATTTTGTTGGATCTTTATTTTCAGTGGCTGGCAAAAGTATATCAGTCTCAAAGAATGATGGTTGGAGCAGAGATGTGTTACAGAAAGAGTCTGCAGTTGGCATCACAGCAGGGCACCTGGAATGAGAAGTTATCCAGTCTGCTCAGGCTAGCTATGCTCGCGCTGGAAATCTGCATGGTAGGATAATCGAAAGTACATAACTACATGATTTCACTTGTCCATGGGATGCAGGGTTTCTGCAGTCTTTAAATGAAGCCCATGTATAAATGACTTCGGATTTCATGAATGACAACTAGAGAATAAAATGAGACTGCAAGGGTCAGTGGACTGCTTTTAGAATGTCTCTTTGTAAGTGAGGTTGCTGTGAAATACTCACATAAAACCACTGTGTACGTAACTTGTTCAATAAGGCTTATGTGTCTAGTAACAGATTCAGTTTGATCATCCAAAGCGATGTACCCATCAACTCCCTGTCCGCTCGTTCAGACAACTTCCTTACACGTTTTTCCTGCACTGGTGCCTAGAGACTTCAGTCAAGTTTTTCATGTAACTTTATGCCGTATGGTCATTTTTAGATAGGTTTCCTTGCCTTGAAGTGTTAAGACAATCTAAGGGAGGTTTACCTTGTGGTGTAAAGAAAATCATTCTACTCCTTGCACCCAGGGGCCAGGTGAACATAAATTCTTAGCAAATGTTTATTCTCTTTAAAAATTGTCACTCTAGAAACCTGAAGTGCACCGCCGGACTTCTCTGAAGACTGGTGTAAAAGGTAGATACTGCTGTGGTCTTGGCTGACGCTTTTTCATGTATCTTAACAGATGACAGAGCTAACAGCTGTAATCAGAATCAGGCAAAGGAACCTCATATATCCTGAGTACTTACATAGGAAAAGGCAGTCAGGGTTATCGAGGATAAAGCTTCAAAGCTGTGGCTCCTGATATGCAGAGAGAATCTCCCTCAGTGTAGATAAGTTTCTTCCTCACAAACATATGCGTCAAAAGGCAGAATTTGTCAAGTGACAGGATTTTCCTCCCATGATTCTTCTGTCTGTTTTTGCTCCCTGTTTCCTGTACCTCCTAAATGTCTCCACAGGTCACAAGGTGCCCTCTAACTTAATACTACTTCAGATGCTTCAGATAATACTGAATTGCCTGAAAATGTGCAAGACTTCTTTAAAAATGTGATTGGTATAAATGTGGTTATCTCATCTCTAGTTTTTGCATGAGCAGAGAAGCTGATCAGTGCATTTCTGTTTGGCCACTCTAATCTGCACTGCCTTAATAAAATGTGCAAAAGCCTGGTGAAAACCTTACTTAGATCCAAGAAAGCTCCATGTTTGAAAATTGCTTGTTTCCCAATTTTCTGTCTAAATGAAGATCTGGGCACCCCTTCAAGTTCAGTAATTTGAATGCTACCCGGTCACAGTGGGGATAAGGCAACTTCTCTTAAGCCAGATGATGCAGCAATATGCTTAATAGTTGCTCTATTAGGTAATTACCATCTTGGAGTTGGTTTTTGCTTCTGGTAAAATATGATGTCACTTCTGGGGCTAAATGCTACATTCTAGAATAGTCTAGTGCATGGGATAAAATTTTACAAGCTCAAGAGCCAGCAAGGGTTTGTGAGTAAAAGAAGCATTACTAAAACACACATGGAAAAAGTAAACTTATTCTTTGCATAAACAAGCGAGTGTATCACTGGCAAGGCTGGTCCCAAAATATTTTATGTGACTTTTCCAAGCTCTTCTAATCACTTTTGTTTGGTTTTTTGGGGTGGTTGGTTTTTTTAATCTTTCTAACCTGCCAATATTTTATATTACTCAGAACAGCTTGAATTAAACCTGCTCTTCAGAGAGCTGCAAACAAAAACTGAATTACACTACACACTACAATAAACCTCTTTCTTTTTCTCTTTTCTTTTATTGTAGGCTAATGTCTCAAATGAGCACTGGCCGTCCTTGGTTGAGGAGGCAACAGCTGAAGCTTTGAAGCTTTCTTCTTGCCCCGTGGCTACTCTCTTCCAAGCACTGCTACAGTATAACCGCAAAATGGGGGCAAGGTATGTGAGATCTGTTAATTTTAAATGGAACACACTGCCTAGAAGTACAAACAGTCATTATCTGCAGATCTAACTCCAGGAAGTAAAAGAAAAGCGAAAAGAGGAATTAATTAGTGAAGTAGTATGGCAGTTAAAAGGGAGAGAGGGAAGAGGTTAGTGTTGTGGGGAGCAGGAAGGAGCAGAATCTTCCTCCTTTTCTTAAAAAACCCTCACATATATAACCTTCATACCAAGGGAAAAACAGCTGTAAGACAACTTCTGTTTTAATAGAGTGTTACCTGAATAAATTAATCAGGAAGACTAAACATTCTTAAAGGTCTTGTTCAGTAGCAAAGTGGGAACAAATACTGCTGTCCTGTCTGCTGCTGGGATTCATTTTGATCGTGTGTTGGGCTCACAGGCAAAGTTTGTGTTCATTCCCGAGCAACCAGGTGCTCATTGTGGCTTTTTCAGGCAAGGGAGGAAAATTCAGGGGAGGTGGTCTTGGAAGCCTCCTACTTTGTGAGTTTGATTATTCGGTATAGTTTGTCTTTTATGGTATTTTTGCTTAAGCTATGAAAAATGAGAATATTCTTCATGTTTTTGTTCAATAACTTCACCCGTTTTCATGGACAGTTCTAATAAACTGGCATACTTTCTCTGTGGGCTTTTGAGAAGGTGACGGGCAGCCTAATGCGATTGCAGTGATTGTCGATGATAAAAATTGGGATGAAAACTTACGTTATCAATTAAAAACAGTCTTGTTACAATTTCAGCTATTAACTTACGTGAACAGTGAGGTGTATCACAAGATCGAATCGATCTGCCTAAGTGTTTCAAAATCCTGAAACAAGAAATTAATCCTAAATACAAATAGCAAACAAAAACTAGGTGCAGCCCCCTCAGCAGCCTGTTAAATCACAAAGTACCGGATAATCACATCGGTTACGAATGGCAGAAGTCTTGAACAAGAGCCAAAGGTGATGGAACACCAGTGAATGAGTATGACACCACTAAACTTAATTAACAGTTTCCACCAGATTTCTAATGACTCAGTGAGCTTGAAAATGCCTTGGTTAGGTCTGAGATGGGGGTGCTGGAAGGTAGTATCAGCCAAACAGATGTTTAGCCTTTGTGTAGTACTCTGTCTTCCAATTTCCTTCTCTTCTGCAGTTTCACATCTTGCTTCTGTGTTTGCAGGAACTGCAATGTCTCTTGTGAGTGCCTGTACTAAACATATTTGTGTATGATATTAAATTCTGCTGGGATTATTAAGATTTACTGTAGTACCTGCCTTTCTGAGGTTGTACTGTCTGCCTACAGATTTCTTCCACAGCTCTTAAACAAGAGAATACCTACCTGCTGTACTTGTTAGCAGATCATGTGCTGAAATCAGAGTCTGTGCTGAGTTCACAGACAGCAAGTTGTTTCTCCTGGTACTGTAGCAGTCATAAAATATGCTATGTCAGTCTAATTTGGGTTACTTGCTAGCTAAAGCACCGACTTGAGTGCAGTATATTAAGCATAACAACGGTGTAATGCAGTGTTCCTTAGCATTCTAGATGCAACTCTATAGGAAACAAAGGAATGTGCAGCTCTGCTCCTCACTTTTCTTGTGTGGTATGGAAATAAGGATCTTCCCTTACATTACTCCTGATGGTTGTTTCTTGCTGTGGGATACTGGTATGTTACAGGCCACCCAGTTGGCTGCATTTGATTTGGATTATGTTTTGGTTATGCTTCCAGGGAGACTTTTAAGAGTGGTTTATCAAGCGGGGAATCCAGAAACCATTGTGTCGGTGGCACGCTGGTACCTCCTGCAACACCTGTATGCCAAAGATGATTATGAACTAATAGATGTAAGACATTCCATTTTATACAGAAATTCAGTCTGTTTACCTTCGGTATCATGCCTGCAGCTTGGAAGTGGGGTAGACGGAGGCTAAGGAGGTGCTGGCTTACTGCTCTAGAGATTGCAGTGTTAAAGGATTCTACACTGACAAAACATACCTCAGTTTTTGAAATTGTTTGTTTGAAAGTCTTGTGTTCCTCTGTGCAATACTAATGAAAAACAAACGGTGAAATCTCTCTCTATTCCAAACTGGCAAGAATTCTACTAGTGACTTTTCAGTAGGCTTGAGGACCATTTCATCAGAACTTCACCAGAACACATAAACGCACTGAAAATGCTAATTCCCTCTAGCCTGGCTGGAACACTGTGGTATCCCTGACCTGAAAGATCTGAACAGCAGAGTGCTGTACTTTCTGTGCTTAGGACTTTTATTATGTCTGTAACGGTACATTATTTTCAGTACACAGCAAATGGCACATTAGTTTCTGTTGACAGTACTTCACAAATGGATTTGGTCAAACTCGAAAATCCACACAGCTCTTTCATGTGATGCAAAAGGGGGGTGGTTCATTTTGGTTTGTAACTGGAATCACTTTGCTACTCCAACTGAATACACGCTGCTAGTAATCCCCTCACCGCTGCCACTGGCGTGATGAGCTCTTCTGCCCAGATTAACAGCTGTTCCCTGGTGAAGCTTCGAATGTGGAGCCAAGTTTCTTTAGAGGTACAACACCTCAAGTAGGCTCAGCATTGACCAAAATCCATTGTAAGACACACAGGTTCTTAATAAAGCTGGAGTTAATGAGTTTGGATGATCCTGGTGTGATCTCATTGCACTTGCTTCTGCAAAGTCATCTATACTCCCTACCCCTGAGTACAGCAACAGTAATGGCTCAAGATTTGCTCAATTCTACTTAACGGTTTTCCTTTTTAATACGTGTAATGTGATTGCATTAGAAGAGAAATGCCAGAAGCTTGTGAACATCAGGCTGTCATGGGAGGTTTTGTAACTAGTAGAAAATCTGCAAATAGGAGGTGTGGAAAATAAACAAAAGAAGGGTAAATTTAAATGGGAGAGGGAAAAGGATACCTTGGCAGTTTTGTTTAAGTAGCTGCAGCCACTGCTCCTGTTTGGCAAATTTAGATTTATACAACTGTACTAGCAGGAGGCAAGTGTGTGTCAGCAGGGAGATAGGTCTCATTTAGCTCTGCCAGTTTAGTTGCCAGCTGATAACTTACTTGTCAGACTTGTTCTCAGCCTCAAGTAACAAGTGATGCTGTTGTAGTGCCTTGCAGGTGACTACAGGTTTTGCAAGTCATGACAGGGTGGGGGTTTCAGGTAAGCTGATGTGTTATGTTGAATATTTCCTATCTAGCCTTATGGATTACTTAATCTCTTAAGGAAACTGCATAGCAGAAATTAAAATGCATTTGAGAATGCCAGTAAAATACTAACAGTAAAATATTAAATTGTCAGGTTGTCATTGCTTGGTTTTTTTTGTTTTGTTTTTTTCCTCTCCAGGTGCTTATAGAAAATGCCAAAGCTCATGGGGATATTAGAGCTCTGGAACTGAATGAGAAATTGTCAGCAAGTGCCTAAATATGGACTATCTCAAGTGAAAAATCTTGCATTCACGCAGTGTAATCATCCAGGAGCATATGTGGTTTGGGCTTTTTTATTTGTCGGTGCCTGGTTGTGCTTTTTTGTTGCATCAACTTAAACTTTGTCTTTAGTTTTACTTATTAGTAAGTAAAGTAAGTTACTTTGTTGACGTAGGTTATTTTCTTGTTGACTTGAGTTCCACCATACAAATACACTTTATTTGAAAGGAAAACCCTGATTTTTGCTTCTGTTTTCTTCCTTGCTGAAACCTCAGCGCTGTTCGCGGTGGAGAGTACTTGTCTGTTTCCCCCTTGGCCACGCGCAGAAGTACAATATTAACTGCACTGGCAGTGATGCAGGGCTTTCTTGGCCAAGATTCTTATTAGCTAAGTAGCAGTACAGCATCTTCTCTCCCAGATACTGTAAAACATTCAGAGATTTTAAAATGTCTGTATTCCTCTGGTATAGTTTGTTTGGCCATTGAGACCCAAATCCACTTGGAACTTCATGTGTGTTGCCATTTTATACTTTTTTAAGGTCTTTTTTTCTTTTTTTTAAGCTGATTTTCATTACAGCAGTGTATCCTCTTGGCTGCAGGCTTCGGTAAACATTCCCATCAAGAAAAGCTTGTGATTGTCAGGGACAGGGTCATATTTATAAATGTGTATAACAGGGTCTATTTATGTCTCGGTAATTCTGCTGCTGACTGCTTAATTGGATGAATCATGACAGTGGTTCTTAAGACATGATGTTATTTGCCTGTATGTACATGAAAATAAAAAAAAACAAAGCAGTGATTCTAATCTGTTAATGCTGCCATTAGGACTTCCAAACTGTGGACAAGTCACGATAGCTGTCCATTTCCTGGTTAAAATGACTGTCTGCCCACCAAAGCCTTACGAGGCCTCGTACCATCCTGTGTTACAGAGAAGAAAGGACTCCTCAGGGCGTGCAGTGGGATGGCACCACACTTGGTTTCAGAGCCCGTTGTGTCGAGCTCGAAGAAAGCAGGATGCCAAGCTGGTGCGTGCGGGATGCGCATCCCTGCGACCAGCCGTGCCCCGTGAATCTCTGGGAAGTGGGCGAGAGCCAGGAGCGTGTCACTGGTATTTTAAAGAGGAAAGCTCAGCTCGGTAGGCTGGGGTTTCTACTCTGCGGAGGTGAGTAGAAACCTCTGTGAATGGCAAGAATCCCTCCTTGTCTCCCACACTTTCCTTCTCCCACCCATCACCATGCAAAATGCCTTCCTTAAAAAGATTTTTTTCGGTAAATTTAGATCGATTGTGGTTCCCTTCACAGCCTGCTGTCACACAGACTTGAACTATCAGCAACTGCAAATATTAAAAGGGAATGTTGCAAAAGCCAGGCTCGTGACTCTCAAGACTAGCTGTAACTTTTTTTAGGTTGCTACTATTAAAAGCCTCGAAGTCTTTACAGCCTGTAGTTCGTATCCTTGGCGTATGTTCCTGACATCTGTGCCTCCTACTCTTGCGGTGGGAGAACCATCATCGCCCTGACGCCAGTGGCTGCCTGCCCTTGTTCTGCACGAGCATTAGCCTACAAGTTTTTCAGCACTGAACCTTCAGTACTTTTTAACAACGAGAAGAACAGACAGATAACAGCAGGCCAGAGAAACCAGCTCAGTAACTGTCAGCTGTGAATGTTCCGTGCTTGGAGGGAAAAAAATTAATAATGCAATGGGGTTTTTTTCTCTTTAGAAGACCATGAAGTTGCTTTTTCTGCCATCAGTGATGAACTCCTTGAACAAGATAATTATACAGCCCGAAGTTGTATTACGTGCCCTGTAGGAAAAAATAAACCCACGTATCTCTACCACCTACTCAGTGAAAAGTGCTCGGGGAGCATGAGTTTAAATTGAAACTTCTGTAAAATCCACCACTAAGAAGTATAAGTCCTGCTCTCCTCATTTTTGGCAATGCATAGCCTCTACAGAATTGGCTCTTGTAGGTCTGCTCTAACACTGCAACACCTTGTAAATCCACACCGGCTGACAGCCCTTTACTGTTGCGGAGCTCGGCTCCGGAATGCTAGGTTGTGTTCAAAGGCAACTGAGTGTTACTGAGCTGGGGAACGGAGAGCTGGTTATGGATTGCACTGCCTGGGAAGTCCGGCATTCGGCCACTGTTGCTGTAAAGGGGAAAAAGTTAAACGTTCCCCAGCCATTATTTGTTGCATTATGTTGGCTTGTGCTGAAGGCAGAATGCAGTGAGGTCTCAGGAATTTCAAGGCAGAACTTTTCACTGCTTCAGATACAAAGGGCTTTATATGCTTCTTGCATGTTCTTTTATGAGGCAGTGGCTTGCTTCTGAGGATTTTATTTATTTTTGGGGGTCATGCACGTTCATCTCATTCTCAGTATTTACCAAGCAGCACTGGATTGGATTTCTGTGCAGCTTCTGAGCTCTCAAAATGGTATAATGAAATATAGTGGGTAATTACAATAATTTAGTCTTGCCTAACATTAGCTTTTAACAAATCACAGATATATACTTGTTTCTCCCTGGTACATTTTTTTATACCTTTTATATTTTAAAAAAAAAATGGGGGTTTTAAAAGTCATAGATATAAAACCCTTGACAACAGAGAAACAACCCTTTAATTCTGCACAAATGCACCCTGGCAAGGAAAAGTGCATCCCTAACCCTGCAGCCCAGCTGCATATGGCCCTAGATGCTTGGAATTCAGCTTTCCTTTTCCTAGTTAATTAGCTTTCTACTGATTTAACTGAACAACTGACAGTTTAAATAATGTTTAAATGTTTCTCGGGGGAGACAGGGATCATTCTGAGTTGGGTTGCAATGCGGAGTGATAAATATTGAGATAAGTCCTTTATGCAGTGAAGTCACTCAATAGCAACGTTCCAAATAGATCTTCGTGTGTGATCTGAATTTATGATTAGGCCCTCAAACCCTTCTACTTTAGTCATAGAAATCGGTGTTCAGATAAAGCAACATGCGGTTGTGCCATACTGCCATGTGAAAAGACAGGTAGATGGATGGATAGAAAATGTGCAGCAATGCTTCTGTCCTTTTCTCTCCTCCAGGGTTAAACGCTGAAGGTTGGCCTGGCTTTTTAAATTTTTTCTCTTAATTTTTTTGTGTGGTTTGGGGTTTTTTTGTTTAAACTCTGAGCTTATAGAGGCATGTTCCTTAATAATCTTGTATTTCACCTTTTCAGTGTTCCTCAGTATACTGAGCACTGCAGCATCCAGGGTACTCAATGGGGAGACAGATAGACCAAGCCATGCGAACTGCTGTGTGGCAAGAGTGCCTAGACGGAGCCACAGAACAGTGTGGGAGGCTGCCCTCAACCCAAAAGTCCTGCTATGAGTGCACAAATGGAATTTAAGTCTACTCTGAAGGCAGAGCCTCCTGTGATGGATGGAACATATAGTGAGACCAAAATATGGTTTTGGAGTAGGTCAGAAACTGCTGCAGGTTATTGTGGTTTCAGTGCTGCTGGTTTCCTGCTGCTTGTAGGAAAGGAGCACCTCTGCTGGGGGGACAGGCTGAGAGTTGGGCTTGTTCAGCCTGGAGAAGAGAAGGCTCCGGGGAGACCTTATTGCAGCCTTCCAGTACCTGAAGGGGCTACAAGGAAGCTGGGGGGGACTTTTTACAAGGGCCTGTAGTGACAGGACAAGGGGTAATGGGTTTAAATTGAAAGTGGGGAGGGTTAGATTAGATATCAGGAAGAAGTTCTTCCTGGAGAGGGTGCTGAGGCACTGAACAGGTTGCCCAGAGAAGCTGTGGATGCCCCATCCCTGGATGTCTTCAAGGCCAGGCTGGATGAGGCTTTGAGCAACCTGGTCTAGTGGAAGGTGTCCCTGCCCATGGCAGGGGGGTTGGAACTAGATGGTCTGTCAGGTTCCTTCCAACCCTAACCATTCTGTGGTTCTATGAAACGTGGCAAATGCAGACCTGACACAAAAGCAGGCGCAAGGTTGGGCATCTTTCCATGGTTGTGAAGAGCCTGGCCACTAACAAAACACACAGAGGTCATCTGCATCTGTGGCTGTTCTTCATATTTTTACAATACTGAAGTGATTTTAGGACTTTTTACTCACTGGATAATTGAGCGTACCAGAATTTCTGCTGTATGAGCAATGTGATTAATTGCTGAAGGAGCACTCCCTGCTTCCTGCATCAACTGGGTTTCAGCCGTCACGTTGTACAGCTCTGGCTTCTCAGAGGAGCCACCTGAAATCCGTGGCTTTGAGAAACCTGCTTTTCTGTAGAGCAACAAGCACAGCAGACTTGAGATATGGGTCATTGAAGGAGGATTATCTGAGCTGTTTTGAACTTTCTCTCTGTGCAGTGGATGGTGCAGGGCTTTCTGGAAACAAACATGGTGCAGAAATTCAGATTTCTATTGCAGTTGCACTTTGACCTCCTTTCTTGGCCTCCTTGTAAAGAACTTTGGCTTCCTTTAGGAAATTATACTGATAGTCTTCTTTTGCCCTCCTCCCAGAGCTTCTCTTCTTATTTCCAGACTATTTTTCTTCTTTTTTGAAGCAAAAACCACAATGTCAGTTACATTTTTCAGTGTTCTACTGCAAACAATCAGTTACTCAAACAGAGGAGATAAGAAATAAACCTTAATGTATCTTCTAATGATTAACTTGTATTTTGTTGCCTGTACCCCATTTATTAGCTACTTTTAGCAACACAGTAATTTACTATAGTAGGTTCAAATCATGCATATTCTGATTCTATGATATAGGTTAATCATATTCTGTGATTCTGTGACACCCGTTTTCATAACGCTATTGCTACACGCACCTTGTGTGCAGCTGGCGGAGTTAATAGACCTGGTACCGATGTAGCTTATGGCAGGGCTGGGCTAACTGCACTTAACTAGTTTGCCTAAAGTCTTTTAAATACTGTGAACACTTTTATATGAAATATGCTTGTAACATTTCAAGCCAACCCTTAGTTTATCTTTTGTTTTACAGCGAAGTCCCCTGTGGTAAAATTGCTGTGTAAATGACTGTTGGTGTTACAAAGCTGTTATTTTTGTGGCTGCACAGTATCATAACTAGCACTAACACCCTACAAGGACAGGGGAAAACAAAATCAGGTGTGTGCAAAAGCTTCTTCTTTAACTCAATGCTGCTTCTCTCTGCAGAGCACCTGTAAGAGTGATGGTTCTTCGTGTTCCGTCTTCAGAGAGGTCGCATCTTTTTTATGTCTTTCTGAATTTTCTTTTTTTCAAGTTTCAGCTTTGTATTCTGTATTTGTTGGAGCAGCTCCAGAGACTCCTGAATGGATTGAAATCCTGGTAAACGAATAGGAACAATTAATTAAGTAGCGGTTGCTTTCAATACATTAAAAAATTCCTCTTTTACTTTGCAAAGGTTTCTGACCCGCGTTTAATACAGAGCACAATCTATTTCATCATTTTATTGAGTACCATGGATGTGCATTAGCAGCTTGGGTTGCAAGCTCCTTGCTGTAGGAATTGTGTCTTCCAATGCATCAGGCAGTACCAAGCATGATTACACATGGCCATCAACTGCAATTGGCATTGGATCAGAGCTGTGGAGTAAAGAAAATGTGATGCCTGCCTTTAAAACCAAGGGCATTGTTCACTTTAAAGCATATTGTTCTTTCAGTGAGCATTGGGTGTTTTGTTTTGTTTGGGTTTTTTAAGCCTGTGGCCCTTATTTTGAGACCAAGACTGTGTGTTCCCATCGGATGCTGACACTGCCTACCGGAGAGTGAGGTTGGTGCCATGGATCTCCAAGAGTTGCAGCAATAGCAAATAAGAGTTATGTTTCATCGGAGGTGGATGCTGTTTTGCTGTGCAATTGTGGGAGAACGGGAGCTCAGCCTCACTGGCTGTGTGTATGTAGGTGTATAAAAACAAAGAAGGGAGTGTGAACATGCACTTTTTTTCCCAAAACAGAGCTACAGATCACCTGATAAACGTTCTTTGGATCACTGTACAGTCAGAAACTGTCAGTAAAGACAGAAAATTAGAAAAACAAGCCGCTGTTACCTAGTTGTTTCCAGATCGCAACAACTTTCAAATTACAATGTGGTAGTTCTTTAAATTTGTCACACGTGTCACATAGGTGTTAACCTGTTAGCAAGCGAACAGTCTAACAGTGGATTAAAATTAATTCTCTTCCTCTTTTTATTTATTTTCCTTGAACTGCTTATTGTAATATGGCAGCTGATGACATGTTTTTCTTCTTGGAACGGTTGTTTAATATGGATTATTTTTGCCACTGCTACCCTCTAGACAGTCCTCAACCAAATCGCTTCACAGTGCTGAGAATTTTATGAATTCTAGGCATGTCTCTGATTTCCAAGATGCCAGTCTCTGCTGAAGCACGAACAGCTGCTGAGACAGTCTTGAGGCTGCCTCTGTGCCCTTCATGCTGCTCCGCACCTCTTCAGTGGCTTCTTTCCCCCCTTTTTATAGGGTCAGCCCCTGCCAGAGGACTGCCATGGGAAGGAGCAGTCCTTGGACTTGAGTTTGAAGACAAGCATGGCCAAAGTCTGGTATAAACACATCTTTTTTGCTGTCAATTTCTGCGGGCAGGAATTTGAAGCAAAGAGCTCTCTCTGCACCAGAATGCCTTAGCCACAGCTTGCTTGGAGATGCTGTCTTGCGTTCACTCGGATGAAGCTGCACATAGACCTCGGCTAATTTGAGCTTGGCTTGCTGCAGCCTCAGAGCAGGGCTTGTAGGTGGGCTGCAGATGATGAAGGAATTGGAGCTGAAGTAAAGAGCCGGGGTCCTCGATCACAGAAACTTGGGAGATGAGAACCAGACGCTGGAGTTTCAAGTGAGAACATGTAAGATGTGAAGCCCTTGTGTAAGGATTTCCAGCCATCTGTTCCCCTGGAGACAGGGCTGAGTGATTTTCTTTTTTTTTTTAGGGTTTTTTTAGGTTTTTTAGGCCCTGATGCGGCCACTGTGTTCAGTGATCAGCTGCAAGTGGAGGGCATTGCAAGAGATGAGGTTTGAGTGACAGGATAGATTACAGTGGGCAAAATCTCCCTGGAGAAGGCCATATGCTAAGTGCCAGATGAAAGCCTTTCTAATTGCTGCTGGAAGTTGCACGGCCGAAATCATCTCAGGTTGGTAAAGTAGCTCGTGCTCTGCATTACATTAACATGACTGTCCCATAAGAAGCAGCTGCCGCGTATCCAGCGACGTTATCCAACTGCTCCCGTCTTCGCTTGCACAACATAGGGTCTGTGTCGGGCAGCTTCAGCCCATCCAGATGCCTCTTTCTCCAGCTGCTGTTGGTGGAAAAATGGGGAGTAAAGGATGAAAATGACAAAACCATCACACATGATCTCAGTGGCAGGATCTGTGCAAAAGGGAATGACTTCTGCCTCCCAGTGAAGGTTAGGGATCTGGCAAACAGGAGAAATAGGTGCTCTAAAGAATCTGGAAAACAGGTGGTGAAATGGCCTTTTAAACGATCTTCCCTTGGGATTCTTAGGAAGAGAAAGCAACCTGTGTGCAAGTGCTGGTGGTCTGCAAAGACAAGTGGGCTGACCCACACAGCCCTGTACATGGGGTTTAGGAGAAAGCAGCAGTCATTTTAATGTCCTTCTGTCTTTACTGGAAAGTATTTCCTGGAGCAGCAAGTTACTGTAGAAATTTATTTTAAAAATAAATTCCATGAAAGCCCATCCTCACCTGATCTGTATTCATTTTGGATTTCCTCAAGCTCCTTCCAGATCTGTCTTTCAAATCTGGTGATTCTTGCATGCAGGTTTTTTTCATCACTTTTCATCTGCTTCAGCTGCTTTTCGTATTTCTGTGGTTTATCCATTTGTTCTAGCTTTAGTGACAGAAGCAGGAGCTTTTCTTCTACTCCTTTTTCTGCTCTTTCCTTTAAATACACAACAACGGATAAGACAATTTAAGCATGCCCGTATTAAACTGCCTCCTGCCAACCGTGCGTTTGGCCAGCCTTGCTTCCTAATCCCATGTGTCACAACACTGAATAAACACAGGTGAGGTCTGGTACCTTGGAGAAAGTGTCAATCCTCTTCCCCAACCCACCAAATAAACTGTGAGAGAGGGGCTGGGCGAGGACAAAGGTGCTTTTTGGTTTATTTATTTATTTATTTATTTTAAAATCCAGTGACACACTTTGCGACAACAGTCTGCTGCTAGCGGGAAAAAGAAGGTTGGCCCCTGTCAGACCTGCCTGACTGTGGGTTGGCAAGCAGAGCAGTCTCTCTCAAGCTCAGCACACCTCTTGGAGGCAATTCCCCCTTCTCAGGGGTGCTCAGACCTGGTCTGTGCAGCTGCCCACCCCTCCTGAACTGCTGCTCCGCACTCGCAAAGCAGCTCCATCACCAGCGCCATCGTCCCTGCAGCCCCAGGCGTACGCAGGAGCATGTGTCCGATGACGGGACACCAAGAGGATGGCTGCTGAAGGCAGATGCCTGCACTGCCAGGGCCACTGCTCCACAGTAACAAGCGCCTTCTTGGCCAGGGTTGAAGCTCAGCTCCTACTCTTTCCTTCAGCATTCAGGCTGAGGTTTCCCTCAGCTCCTAGGGCCCGAGCTGTGCTTTCACTGAGGTGACGTCCAGAGGACCACTGTGCATGCCTCTGTGTACATGTAAGAATAGAAGGCTTTGGGGAGACCTTATAGCACCTCCCAGTACCTGAAGGGGCTACAAGGAAGCTGGGGGGGACTTTTTACAAGGGCCTGTAGTGACAGGACAAGGGGTAACGGGTTTAAATTGAAATCAGGGAGGTTTAGAATGGATATCAGGAAGAAGTTCTTCCCGGAGAGGGTGGTGAAGCACTGGAACAGGTTGCCCAGGGAAGCTGTGGATGCCCCATCCCTGGAAGTGTTCAAGGCCAGGCTGGATGAGGCTTTGAGCAACCTGGTCTAGGGGAAGGTGTCCCTGCCCATGGCAGGGGGGGTGGGACTAGATGATCTTTAAGGTCCCTTCCAACCCAAACCATTCTGTGATTCTAAGTGTACATAGAAAGCTAAATGCATACCTTACTCAAGCTGTTTAAGAGTGGCTTTGAAGGCTTTAACTCCTGCTAGCATTGTGTTGGTTTGGCACAGCAGCCTCCTTACGGGAGAATAACTACATGTATTTGTGTGTTTTCCACAAAACAATGACAGAAACTATTAGTGCAGGAAGGGAAATCAAACAGTAGCTTTGAGACAGCGGCTGACAAGTCAGCAATGTTTATAATATCTTCCTGGCTGCACTAAGTGTTGGTTGCATTGCGTAGGAGAGTTCATCATCAGGCAGAATGAAGTTCAGGAGTGTTTCAGTTCCAAGCCACTTCTGAATCGGGTCTTTGATCAGCAGCCTTTGTGCTGGCACCGAGACGTGGTGGTGATTGTCTCTGGGTCACTTCTGAATGCTGCATCAGAACGAATGGCACGCAGCAAAGGAGGAAAAGCTTTAGAAGCTGTGCAGGAATTAAAAAGCATTGGTCCTATGCCAAGTGCTAACTGCTGCAGTGGAACCAAAACATGGTGCTTTTTCATGTACCGTGAGGGTTTGTCTATGAGTAAAAACAGGTGAAATTTGCACAGATGACCCCTTCCTTTTCTGGGCTTTCCAACAAGTGGGGTTGGGCAGTGTTCAGGGGTGGCCCCGGAGCTCAGCTCGGGATAGGAAAACACCACTGTTGGGTGCATCAGGGTTACGCAGATGTGAAGTAGCCATCGGGGAAGACTTTATTTCCCAGGATGTCCAGGGCACTGTGGGATCTCCATCCTCGGAAACAAAAATCACAGGGATGAGGCCCAAGCCAACACTTGGCTGTTGGTCCTGTTTGAGCGAG
>NW_010262120.1:0-26946 GCF_000690775.1 Eurypyga helias | reverse complement strand
ACGACGGCATCGCCCCGGCTGTGTGGGCGGTGGGGCGTGGGGGGCGCCTGGAGCCTGGCGTTGCCTTCCCGAGCCCCGGCTGAGCGCGGAGAGCGGGGATTCCAGCGGCGCTTGAACACGGGCAGTTACCGCACAAGGTTGTCTTGAAGGGAGGCTTTGCTCTTAGAAGCAATTTAGAGTTTTAAACGGATATTGTAGCTCTCTTCACCCAGGTATAGGGTGATACTGGGTAAGTTAAGGGACCTCTTTAAAATGCAAATTTATGTGGATTGCTCTGGCCTAGAGATTTCTCGTATTACAGGCATCCCAGCATTATTCCACACCATCCTGGTTTGTATACCATGAGTGATCCAGCTGCCTGGCTTCTTCCTCACTCCTGCTTCAGGTATGATGGTGACCAAATGTCACCTCCATTTAGGTGCTAGCACAAAGTCAGGAGTCTCCACTGTAATGTATTCCCGGAGTCCTCACTCTTCCATGCTTACGTACCTGCTTGGATGCAAGCCAGGATTTCCAGGTCGAAGCCCACCGTTTTGCTCACTTGGAGTCAATGGACTGCCACCATATCATGTGTTGCAGCAAATGATCAATGTGAACTACTTTTGGGATGCCCTTTGGTACTACAGCAAAGAGCAGGACCCAGCCAAGGACAAGGACTGCCAGCATTGCCCTGCGATCATGAGATTCTCCTGATTTTTCCGGTATGCTGTGGGCAGTAATGCATGAGACTTGAACAAGGTCTTCAAGGAGAATAATGTTTCCCCAGAAAGACAGACCCTTTCCCAGTTGTGAGCCTGATGTAAAACCCAAGGAAGAATTTTCCTTTGCAAAACTAAGTGGACAACTGATTTCATTTGCCGGTAAATGTAACTTCCTCATTGAAGGAACTGTTGTCAATGGATTGTTACGCAGATCATTCCAAGAAACAATGGCTGGGATCTGTGAGGTTTCACAAGACAGATTCACTTTTGTTTTTCATGTTCTCACCAAAGTTAAGGTGGCATCATAAGGATTATGATTTGGGCAGTACATTATGCATGCTTCTCAAATATTAAAACCAACAAATACCAAAAAAATCGTCAATCTGTTGTTTTTCATGTTGTCTGTAGCATTTTCTGTTTTTCCAATTTACCCCCAAATCCTGATGGTCTCAGAGCAGCACCCTCACTCATGCATCTTTCCTAAAATCACAGATTGTTCTGTTTCCTTTGCAGCTGATACACTCCCTATATCAGACTTCTGATGGTCTGGGAGAAGATAGAAACTGAGCATGTGTAATGCAGGCATGTGTGAGTAAATGTCAGAGAATATGAAAATGAAAAAAAAAATTAACTTTCTCTGTGCTGTGAACAGTGCTGGTTTGCAGCTTTCTTAGAAGTCTGGGAAGAATATTTCTTAAATTAAGACATGTCAAAATGCAGGAAGATGTGTGGCGCCTGGCTCCTTTCAGTGTCTAACACAGAGTGAGCAGGATGGCAGTACATTGTCTTCATCTAAAGATGGAACAAAAACCAACGGCAAAGATAACACTCTTCTGGCATATACACAGCAAGGCAATGCAGTTGTCTTGGAGCTGTTTGCCTGCCTAGGGTTGTCCTGCATACATCCCTGAGGGGAACCATCCTGACATAAAATGTTAACAATTAAGAAATTGACTGGTCTTTCTTATGCCTTTTGAGTAAAGATTCCTTTCTGCCCCTTGGGGATGTTCTCAGAGATGCATGTAAAGGGAGACACCCTTCAGAGTGCACACAGGTTATAATCCACCCTCCAGGATCCCCAGAGTTGCAGTGCAGAACTCATCTGAGATGATGTCCTGCCAGCTCCCAACCTACCCATTAATGACCCTGTACAAAAACTAAGACATTGTGCAGAGGAGAATTTAGAAATTTTACCATCTCTGAGTTCATTGAAATTGGGATGGGTAGGGGAGTTTATTCTAAACCAAGGGAAAATAAGCATCATCATTGCCATAAATACTGTAGTCAGAACAATAACTGTTCAGCTTCTTATTTGCCTAGGTTTCTGTGCCTGGAGAGCTCTTAACAGGTCATATATGGGAATGCTACTTCATAGTGCCTTACAAATATTCAGGAATAAAAGGAACAAGCATTATGTCTGACCTTGTGTTTGTGTCCTAGAAAGTGAATAAGAAGGCAGAGGAGTCTAATGAAGTTCAGAGTGCAGTGAGAGAGGGTAGACAGTAGGGAGCAACACTTAGAAAGACAGGAACAAGTGAAAAAACACTGGTGTGGATGTCTATCAAGAGAACATTTTGGTACAGTGCTCTTATCTCGCTCCTGTTCATACTCTGAAATGGTGGAGGCTGGGGGCTCTGGTGCCACAGTGACACCCAGTGACAGTTGTTATAAGCGACCGTGTCGTTCTTCACCGGTCTGTGCTTGAAGGCAATAAAAATGATGTTAATTCCTCTGCCTATTTGGGGCACCACATTACCACAACACTGAGTCCTGAGCCAGTTACATATCTGAACTGTGATGTTCTGCCAAGCTTGCACTGTTTTGGGTTTTTGTTCATTTTGAATTGACTAAGTTTTCACTGTATTGCAGTCAAAAAATTATTGTTTTGCACCATTTTACACAGGGTAGACTTGTCTAATCCCTTTTGCTTCCCCAGTGCTGAACTGGTTATTGGAAATCTCATGCCAGAAAGGTTGTTTGACCTGTCCTTTGTCACTTTCTGTGACAAAGATGTCACAATGTCCCCAAGCAATACTTGGTTTCACTACCTTTATCATCTGCAAGGTTTTCCAAAAGGCTCAATCTTCCTTGCTGCAGTTAAATTCTTCTCCTTTCAGTGATATTAGTCACAGCCATGGGGAATGGACTATTCCTTCCTGTTCTGCAGCTGGCATTCATGCAGATAAGGACTGTTGAACATCTCCTTCAGCTGTGTCCTTGCTAGCCTAGACGTCCCTGTTCATTGTTTATTCCCATACATTTGCTTTGCTGATGATTCTCACAGCTTTCTTCTGATCTCTTTCTATGTGGTCCATATCTTCTTGGGAGCAGTACTCAAAGCTGAATGCAGGGCGCCCATTTGGCCTGGTCCAAGGTGAACAGAACAAGATCTATTTGAGGTTGTATTCCTAGGTACACTCTGGCCAAGATCTTTGCCATTGCAGCCCGTTACAATATTACTGACACTGCATGCTAGTCCTACACTATCTACATTATCTAGCTATGTCTACCCAAACTAAATACCTTGCACTTAAACTTGAGTTTAACCTTCTTAATCCTGTTTCCTAGTATGCAGGAACACCTCCAGTGCCGTTTCACTGGATGAAGCGTGTCATCCACTTCAATACCCAAACCATTAATGAAAGTACCAACTATTGGACCTCTTTGTTCCCATCACAGTAGAACTGCTGTGTGTTTCATTTGGAATGTGTGTATGTTAAATCCCTGTGTGTCCTCTGACACATCTAGCTGCCAGCTTGAGGCCATTCAAGCAAAAGTTGTTCCCATTTCTTCCTGAATTGCCTCCAGGACAAGAAGTAAGGAGAAGCAGTGTGGATGAGTGCTTCTTCCAAGAAGTGTAAGACCATGTTCCTGCAAATGTGCATTTTGAATTTATTTACTAGGTGAGGAAATGCTGCATGACAGGTCAGTGTGCTGCCTGCTGGAGCTACCTCATTCTCTTTGTTGGCAATGAGGGGTATGCTCTGATTGAATGTGTATGGTTAGATCAATTCCACCAGCTTGTATTTTTAAGTCTTGACTGTTAATCTAACAGCAAGTATTAGCACGTCAACCAATGCTTTGCAAATCCCTCTACAGGCAGAGCTGTAGGACACTTTCTGGAAAAAAAGTAATTCTTGACTTCTGAACTGGAGAAAAGGTCAGGCAAGGGAAAATTACTGAAGCATAGAAGTGAAACTTGAACTGGACAAGAATAGTTTGCATGAGACCTGCAAGAGCTTTTCCAGCATTTATCGTTAGAGCTTCCAGCTGTTTGTAAAAGTGCCAAGGTTTGAGCACTGAAGACTTCTTTGAATGCACTGGGCTTTTCCAGAGAGCTCAGTATGAGCCTAATTGCCTTTGCTCCATTGAATGAATGCTAACATTTTGTTGACTTAAAGGAATTAGAACATCGTTAAACACTTGGAAAAGTCTCCATGTCTGAAAACAGTCTAGAGGCACTCTGTAGGAAGATGTAACAGTGATTCCACATCCCTTTCTAAACAGGCTCCAGTACTTTGGGGCAGGTACTCAGGGGACCCGACTGATCTGCTCTGGCTTTCCTGCTGTCTGCCACTGCTTCCAGACTCCAGGCAAGGCTTATGGGTTCAACTTGGGCTTTTAGGTGTCAGAGTCACTCCAGGTTTCCTTTGCAGGTACTGAAAAGTAATGGGCACCACCTAAAAAAGGTTCCAGGACAGGAAGGAAAAGTAATCATCATAGAGGGAGCCTAAGATGACCAACCCACTCTTTCGATGTGCCAGGTCAGGCCTGTCATCAGTTAGACCATCCAGATCAGAGTCAATGTCACCCTGCTTGTCCCAGATCCCACCTTGCAGGCACTTGGACACAGTCTGCATTACAGTCTCACACTCCACTGTATCTCATTGGCCCTTACAATTCCACTAATTATGTGACATTTAATAATAATGGGAGACAAAACATGAGAAAGAAGAAGTTTATTGGAGATTCTGCATTGTGCATGTTTGTCATTAGGGACTTTACAGCTGAGGGAGTCTAGGCAGTGCCAGAGCTAAGTGCGCTATCCCCTGCTCCCTCCAAATAAATATTGGTAGCATACTGTAGAGTATGTTTTTGCAGTGTAGTATTTGTCAGCATCACTGCCCACTAAATCCCAACCTTTCTCTTTGATAACTAATATTTAATTATAAGGTGTAACAGCAGTTGTAACTTGGAGTTAGCAATGGGTTGGGTAGCTAATACATGTTGGCCGTGTATAAAGGCAAGAGAGAAAAAGTATCAATACTTTCTTGAAAGCTAAGCAAGTTTAGAAGGTGGGGAGAAAAGGTATTAAACATTGACAGTATTTGCTTGCCAATTATCATAGTTGCTTATTTAAAATGGGAAATGTTTTGTATTACAATTTATCATATACAGTACTTTTTCCTATGACAAAGAAACAAAATAGGCATACCTGTTTTACTTTGAAATAGTCACAATAATTCTAGCATTACAGGTATAGTTGTGCTGCATGAACCACGCTGGAGTGAACATGTACATTATCATGTATACTTCTCTAGAAACATGAAACTCTTTTGTACCTGCTCCCCTTACTCTCAATGAAGAGAGATGCTCAGCCCTAGAGGGCTCAGCTGCCTGTTGGGGCTGACCAGCTCTGACTGAGTTTTAGATATTTAAGTGGACTGTGATGAATCCCACCTTAACTTTGTTATTTTTTCATGAATCACTGAAGTAGGGGGCAAGGAGAGAAATGTTGAAAACAGTGCCCATATTACTGTTTTATAACCAGTGGAAAATGTTACATCCATAGCAATCAACTGATACATCCCTGTAAAGCTACCATAATAAAGCAGTGAAAATACTTTTTTTGAATAAAAACTTAGAAGGTGTACAGTTCATTGTATTATGTCTAACACAATCCAGTGTTCCTGATCAGCAGTTAGTCTATACTTGTGTTATTTCAGGTTTGTAATTTCCCCATATTGATTGGACAACTCATTAAGTGTGACGGCACACTGAATTCAGTAGTGCTGATGGAGACATCTCAGAAAAAAGGAAGGTCAGGAGGGTGCAAACTAGCTATGACTGGAGTTCTGTTTCCTGAAATATGTTCCAATATTAAAAAGTTGTTTGGTGTTGATGTGAAGTACACTTGAGATCTCAAAAGCATCCTGAATAATCAGAATAACCAGTCCAGCAAATAACACAGTGGCCTTGCTACTCCCTAAACACATCAGAAATTCATGTGCAAACTCATGCTCCTATTGATTCAGCTCAGGGCCTGAAGAATTTTTAATCATTTATTCACCTAACACAGGTACCTGCGGAAGTCAGTAGTCAGGATCCTGTATAAAATGTCAGGGTGGAATCAGTAAGTGAAAACTACTTCCCAGATGTATGCAGGTGTGAATAGATCTAGTGATATGTCTAGATGCACATGCCTATGCTGACCAATGCCTACAGCTGTGTGCACTACCTGCCTGGTACATAGGTAGGAGGAATTCCCTCTTCATGCTGTGCTGTGAGAGGCATCCACTGAGCAGTGGCCAAATGAGAGCCTGCACTGGGGGCAGGACCCCTGCTGTCAACCCAGAGCACACAGCCCTGGTCAGAGGCTGTGGAAGAGGGAGAAGGAGGCTGAGATTGTGAGCAGTATCTGTTTCCTCCTGCCGGCAAAAGTGGTCCTGTGCTTGGCAAAGCTGAACCTTGCTCAGTCCTTGATGGCTGGAGCATGAGACACTGGAGGAGCTGGAGCCAGAGATACAGGAAATGTCACTGCCATGCACATCAGTGAGAATAGCGGAGCAAAGAAAGACCTTGCTTCATGGCTTTCTTGTGGCTTTGAGGGTTGCAACTTCTTCCAGGTGCTCTTGACTTCTCCCAAAAACTGTGATGGCCTTGATGATCCTGATCCTTGCGTGAGTGGAAAGTAAATGTGCAACTGAAGTTGTGCTCGCCCCTCTCTCCTATGGACACAGCAGCTTGTCTCAGGGCAACGGGGACACTTTTGTGAGTGCAGCGATTCCACTTGTTTTGCTCTGACTTCAGCTCCCGTAGCCAATGTTGAAATCATCACCTCATCATATGGGGACACTTCTATTCTAGACTACTCTGCTTTCTTTGCAAGGTGCTAACTGGAAATTCAAATGGCACATTGGCTTGTGCATAATTGACAGGAAGTAACCAAGCTCCCATTACTAACCCCCCAAATAACTTTTCTTCTTTATTAGTGATAGTAATGTGGCAGTCTTTTCAGTACACAATGCAGCCTAATCCAACTCTATTGTGCAAGGTACATATATATTTTATTTCCTGCCAGGTTTATTCTATCTTATTTATAGATTTTGCAAAATCGTGTTATTTCAGGCAGCTTAATGCAAAGCTAGGAAACTGGTTAGGACTGGGGTTACTTTTGCAGCATATCCAGTCCTTTATACTGATGCATGTAAACCTACTCACATTACATTTTACAGATTTTATAATTTTTTCATTTTTGCACTGCTGCTACCTTTTATTGCTGTGTTTTTCTCCTAGAAGCTGCATCCTGATTTGATTGTGATCTATGGACTGGCAGATTCCTATAGCTTCTTCTAAGTGTATTTAATGACGTTTGAGCAGGGTTCTCATCTCCAGTTTGGACTCGTAATGCTGCATGCTTGAGTCAATTGTCCCAAATACGCAAGAATTTATGCAAAAGTTTCTCCCTCTTTTGAGTTCTCCTATGAAGTGTGTCTTTCAATGGTGTGATTCCTGTTAGGAGTGCAATCTAGTGTTAGCCAGCTCACACAGGGAGTAGCTTTATTGCTGGTCAAGGTTTCAGCATGATATAATATACCTGTTTTATTTAGGCAAGGTAGCAGATTCTACATTTAAATGAAAAATTAGAATCGGTTACAAAAAGATGGGAGAGCAAATGGATTTTCAGTAGTTTGCTGAAATTTAGCTCTGTCCTCGGCTGTCCTTTTGCAGTTCCCCTGTTAGTTACCCAACTACAAGGGGAGAGAATGAATTCTCCAATTTCTCTAACTTCATTGTGAACTTAAGGGAAACATTGAACTTACTAAACAACATTTCATCTCGTTCTTTTTTATCCTGTTCTATTCAGTGAAAGAGCAAATTCTGTATATTCACCACACTTATTTTGTGTATGTGTTTGCCTCATGAACACAAGTGTGCAGGAGTGCTCCGCAGCATTCTCTTTTTGCAGCTGCATGTTGTCAGACAGGGTTGTCAGCAGCACCATAAAACAGCTGTCCGCAAGAATCGCCCTGTTCTCCAGAAACGGCAGCTGTGCTCCGGAAGGGGCAGCAACGTGGCATGACGTCGCTTACCCTCTGGACTGAGTGTCTTCGGGAACTCCTTGGCGGTCTCTCTCCGTGCAGGGCTGCAGCTCCGTGTCGCAGAGCCCACACCATGGCACCCTGTCCTAAAGAGCTGTCGCTGCCCATAGAGCTCCTGCTCATAAGTTTACCTGCCTTGTCAGTGTTTGGCACGTGGTTTGCCCTCCAGCTTCACCAGGCTCCCTGCTGCCTTGCCCTTGCCATGTTAGTTTAGCTGCAGAGCTGGAACACAAAGCATCTTTTCCAAAGAAGCAGAGTAAGGACCCTGCTCTGTGAAGCAGTCCTGAGGGTTATCAGCAACAGCTCTTTTTTCACGCTGAATATGTGCCTCACTTCACCTTCTAGACCCTGAACTGCACGTTCTACCAAGTTAAATAGCACTGCTATTTGAAGTTGTCTCTCCATTTAAATACCTTCTCCTGTGATTAAGTTATCTTTCCTTCTTTTTGATATATGCAAAAAAATCTCTCCACAGTATCAAGACATTACTACACATCTCCTCACCTCCTGGACTTTCCCAGGAAGCACTGAATGTGTGGTCACAGGAACTGACAACAAGATCCCTCAGTAGCTGGTGGTGTGTAAATGAGGGACACAGCCAGCCGAGATCACATGGAGGCTGAAGGAGAGGGGCAGTTGCAGAGGGCAGTCCTGGTCTCTGGTGGCCCTGCAGTTAGGAGATGCTGTTCTCTCTCCACTTGCTACAGAAGGGGCTTTGGTGACTGTGCTGCTTGTTGTAGTCATGTCATCACTGTCAAATATCTTCACTTCAGGGTCACTCTATGCCTCAGTTTCTCATCATCCTCACTGCATGGGTCTGTTTGCCCCACCCGCCCCTGACTGCCAAACCTGCACACCACCCCGGGGGCAGTAGCATAGATAAACCAAGGACAGGTTTGGCCTCCTTTGCGCTGTGCCTGCTCCTGTAGGAAACCTTGCCTGCAAGCATCCAACACAACCCTGCAGTTTGCCTTAGGCTATGTATTCTACGTCACGTGCTGTGCTGTGAAAACCTCACTCTGGTAGGCTGTGACATCACCTTGCATTTATTTGTCACATTTTGAACTACAAAAATACCCACAGCCCATGTCCAAAGCCACTAGGTAAAGCCCAAGAAGAGTTGGTCCAAGGACAGTGCGGATGCAGCCAACTTGCCTGAGAAGAATTCCATCTTGAGAAGTGTGGGTGAAAAACCTACGTGTCCTGCCTGGTGAGGTGCCGAAGAAATCATGGGCTGATGCCTTCAGCACTACAGCTGATGGGCTGCAATTACCCAGACCGTCTGTTGCGCATCCTGAAGACACTAATGCTAGAGGTGACATCAAGTTCTACTCAGTATTCCTCATGCTCTGGAGATCTTGCAACCCCTGCCTAGGCAATGTCCCACTGAGAGATTGCTCTGAGCTGAACATGATGGGTGGCCTCTATCTCCTGGGCTCCCAGTGTTTTAGGATGTGTTTGTCTATGCATTTGTCTTCTGTTTTCCTTAATGTGCAACTATATGTATGATCTTGTACTTGACTTAATTTAATGACTGCTTGAGATTTAATGTTATTTTTCTTCAGTTGTAGTTTAAGCAAACAGACTTCTTTTTCCCAATAGGAAAATAATTCAGCTCTATTTAGGATTTTTTCTTGAGTAAAAGGTAACAACTGAAATATTAAGTTATTGAAAAGACATTCATTTTAGTTAGATGGTAACTAGAATTCATTACATCATAGTACACTAATTGACCTATTACTGATTTTTTTTTAAATTTAATGAATGATAGTGATCACAAACTCACAGAAATTAAGTATCAGTGTCTCTGAAACAGGCAGTGCAGGGAAGGGCATTCAAAAAATCTTTTAAAAGTAGATTCAGAGTCCATGATTCCTAAACACATATGTAAGCATGTAACTTTGTGTTCTCAGTAGTCCATTGAATTTAATGGTTATTTATAAGTATATGAAGTTGTATCATTAAGCAGATGCATAAATCATTGCAATAGAGGGGGTATAGATTTTAAGAAACTTTCGTGACCATCCTCTCTGACCTTGTGCCCATCCCCAAGCAGAGAACTGCCAGTCAGTTTTGTTCCCAGAGCCCAAGAGTTTCCAATCAGCTGAAGTAGATCATAGTTCTGTTTAGATAGTATAGTGTTTGGCTTTTTAAAAATTTTGTGTGTTTTTAATGTTCCGTAAGTTATACTGCGTAGTGGCACCTTACTGCTTGTAAGGGAAAGATTATTTTTACTAATTATTCTGCATAAGTGTATAGCCCCTGGTGATAATTTAGCACATGGGGAATATTTTTTAATGTCAGGACAGTGAACACCCAGGATAAAGCTGTAAGTAGGGAAGAAAAATCCTGTCAGGCCTAAGTGCTCTCATAAACTATTTTAATTTGAAACGAGTTAATAATATTGAGTAGCTGTCTTGCACAATTATTGATATATCTCTGATAGATGTTGCCCTGCCAATGAGAATGAATAAGAGCTGTTCAACATGCTGTATGCATTTCTTGATGAAAGACTCAGAATCAATAAGACTTTGTCTGTATGCACAAGTGCAGGATCTTACTAAACTTAAGAATATATGCTACTTAAGTTTTTGAGGACAAAGGTAAATATCGTGCGAGATGTGTCTCTGTCATAGGGTTTAGAAATCTGACTTGGAGTTACTTTGAAGATGACTTTCAGTCATGATAGCTTTATTGGTGGGGCAGGAAACAGCCAATACTCTCTTTCTGAGTACATGATAAATACCTGACTTGGAGCATTTTTGTAAAAAAAACTGTTCTTTGGTGATCACAACACAGGAAAACATATTTATTTAAAAAAATTAATTCAATAACTCAGTATCTGTTGAGGCATTGTTTGGCTTCAGTAAGACTTTATCCCAATGTCAGGTGGTCCTGTTTGCTGGTATGTTGAAGATTTATAATTAATTTGAACTCTAAACTAGATCATTTGACTGAAAACCATACTTCACATCAGATTTTTCTTTTTTTTTTTTACACAGTAATTGACAGCTGTTGAAAGCAATAGAACTACAAATGGGCTTGTTCATATACAGGTGGGTGGGTGATGTGCGCTTAATTTTATTTCACATTGCTGGAATTGTTCTAACACTGAACAATGGCTGATTCTTGCAATGTATAGGAAAGGCTCGATAACGCTTTTCTCAGTAACAGAAATGAAGATTGTACTTGGCTTTTTTTTTAATGTAATACAGTCACTGTCTTTAATATTGCTAATCAGTCTGTCTGGTGTTTTTTGGTTTAGATTTTCTCCTGCGTGGGATGTGTGATCAGCCCAATGTTCAGGTAAAGAGATTTCTTAGACTCTAAAATTGATAGCTCTGAAGTAAGCTATTTCTGAGTCTGAGAATTTAAAGGGATGGTAAAGGTATGGGGAAAAAAAGAAATCCAGAATATAAAAGAAATTTTTTATAGAGAAACTAGGTTAACTTCAGCATCCCTGTTCACTAAAGATAATTTGGAGGATATTTACAAGTGGAACCTTTATTTCTGGCCAAAGTGAACAACAAATCTTCACTATTAGACAGTGCTCAGCTAAAGAGTTTGATGCCAACTCAAGATCCACAGTGCAATGGCATAAATAGGGGTGTTCAGCCTCTACTCCCTTTGCACCTGCAAAATGCGACACAGCTGCCATGATACCAGTTTCCAAAGAGAAGTGGGCAGCTGCTTATCCATAAGCCTGATGTCTGTACCTAGCCAGTTTGCAGAAATTATAATAAACAAGAGTATTACTGTACACACAGTAAATACGGTGTTTTGGGGAACAGTCAAAATGGCTTTTGTAAAGGTAAGTTATGCCTCACTAATCTGTTGAAGTAATTAAGAAAAACTGACGAGTATATGGATGGGGTGAAGTCCAACTGTTATATTTCCAGAGAAGGATGACAAAGCTGGGGAAGGGTCTGGAGAACAAGTCTGATGAGGAGTGGCTGAGGGAGCTGGGGGTGTTTATCCTAAAGAGAGGAGGCTGAGGGGAGACCTGATCGCTCTCTACAGCTCCCTGAAAGGAGGTTGCAGGGAGGTGGGTGCTGGTCTGTTCTCCCAGGTAACTGGTGATAGGACAAGAGGAAATGGCCTCAAGTTGCACCAGGGGAAGTTTAGATCAGATATTAGGAAAAACTTCTTCACTGAAAGTGGTCAGGCACTGGACAGGCTGCCCAGGGAAGTAGTGGAGTCAGCAGCCCCGGAAGTGTTAAAGGAACATGTAGACATGGTGCTTGAGGACATGGTCTAGTGGGTATGGTAGTGTTGGGTTGATGGTTGGACTAGATGATCCTAAAGGTCTTTTCCAACCTTAGTGATCCTGTGATTCTGTAATTGTTTGAATTCTCAAGAGACTTTTGACAAGGCCCTTTGCCAGAGACTCTTAAAGGAGGTAAACAAGACTACCCAACTTATTAAGTGATCTGGAAAGTACATGAATAGTGGAGTGATGATGTCTGCTGATGAAACAAAGCTCCTCAGGGTAATAAAGACAAGGACTGACTGTGCAAAGTTGCAAAGAACCTTAGTTAAAAAGTTGGTGAAGGTATACAATACAGATAGATACAAAAAGTGAGCAAGCAGGAAAAAAATGCTGATGTTACCATTCAGGCTTTGGAATTATATTAATTGGGACTGTTCTGTGGAAATGTCAGATCAGTGCTATGTAATGATTAAAAAAAGAAATTAAATCTCAGGAATCATTAGGAGAGAAATTGAGAAAAGAACAGTAAATACCATTATGTTGCAGTCTAAATCTAGGGTGTATCCACATCTTCAACACTGTTGGTGGTTTTGGTCCCACTCTCAGAAAGAATCTGTCAGAGATGAGTAAGAGTCAGGAAAAGGTATTAGCATTTAGCTGAACATATGGGCCATTGTTGGAGACAGGTGACTGGATTTGATGGTCACTATGCTCATTCTTATGTTCAAAAATTCTTGTAAGTTGAACCTTTGCTCAATGTCACAAAAACAGTCACTAGGAAGAGAGGTTAGGCTTCCTGGAAAAAAAAAAATCAAGAAAGTAATAGTCCAGTGTGAAATATGAGACTATTCTAGGTCCCTTATTGGAAAAAAATGCACCTCAAAAGAAAAAGCCTCTCTAAAAATGTTTTGCTCAGGTGGGTGTTTATAAAAAAATCAAACACGCAAAACTGAAGTGTTGTTTCTTATGTTAGATGCAGACACAAATGGGCTGTTTGACATCAAAGTCTTAGCGTTTCACACGGAATATATGATGAACTTGCTCCACACATTCCTAACTGAGGGACCCTCAGTTCTGTGTCAGATGGCATGAAACTGTACTAGTTATGACTGATAGAGGCATTTCTCCTCAATGGTTGAGAGGAGGCTGGCCTGGTGATCATCTTCTTGGAGAAGTTTGGCATCTCTCTTTTTAGCCCTCACAGCATGCTTCATAGCTGTTCATGACCCATATTCAGGATCTCTTTCCAGAAGGCTGGCATAATGTAAATGACATTCTGGTATTCATGGGTGAAAGGTCTCAAGGAAATCTGTCTTAGGATGTTTTTTTCAGGTTTGAAAAGATTTCAGGTTACATGAAGTGAATTTAAAGAAAAGTGTGGAAAGCCTGTAGATTATATATTGTGATATCCCAACTTCCACAACTCTTGTATCACCATTTGGACTAAAACATTTGCTTTTTTTTCTCCTTAACCAGTCTATTCTTCCTCTTTTGAGGGAACCACCACTCCACAAGTCATTACAGTCTTTCACCATGAGCATGATCAGGAATATCTCAGTATTTGAAACATGCTGCGAGCTTCAGCACCAGCACATTGAATTGTGGTACCCAACAGTTGACTTCAGAATTTGAAGACTGAATGTTGAAGAGAAAACCTGAATTGTCTGGAGGAATAAATGAAAACGGAGCTCTGTACTTTTCAAAAAGAGGTCTTGATTTATAAATCTGGAAGAAATTGTTTTCAGAAGGAATCCAGACAGTATTGTTTTATATCTTGGGTACTCTACTAATGACATGTCCTTTATAAATACAAAAAAATTACATTCAGCTATTAGAGAGGAAGGGAAAATACTTTTGTGGATAGCTTTGTCCCAAGTACAGGAGCATCGATTATGTGCCCACATGATTATTTTTTGGCCACTCACTCTTCTGTATTATGCAGCTTTGCAGAAGACTAGTTCAGAAAGCAGGTGTGAATAATGATTTAATCATCTGCCAGATGAAAATGAAAAACACCTAAATTCCCACCACTTATAGTATTGTTACTTCTATTGCTATACACCAGAATCATGTCTGGATGATTATGTTAATGTTTGGCTTTAACAATGATGTCATTGATATGATGTGATGGAAAATCTAGTTAGGAGAGTACTTCATTCATTGACTTTGTGAGCTGAGGTTTTCAACAAGTTAAGATTTCTTCAGTGTTGGACTCTAGTATGAAAGGTTCTATCTCAGTAAAAAAGTGTCTTTCTTCATCACCTCAGAAAGATTGCACTGGGAAGTGAAAAGTGAAATCAGAGCAGAAGATGACTCAGTATAACAATTCAGCCGAGCTCTCTCTCCAGAACACAGCAAATAAGTCATTAAATTTCACTGACACACCATTGGTTTTGGATGAAAGGACACTGTTAGGGCTGAAGATTTCACTGTCAGTCCTTCTGTCTGTTATAACTTTGGCAACGATCCTTGCAAATGTTTTTGTTGTTATTACAATTTTTCTGACTAGAAAGCTCCACACACCCGCAAATTACCTCATTGGCTCCTTGGCAGTGACTGATCTTTTAGTGTCTGTCCTAGTAATGCCCATCAGTATTGCTTACACTGTCACCCACACATGGGCCTTTGGCCAAGTGTTGTGTGATATCTGGTTATCATCAGACATCACATGCTGCACAGCCTCAATCCTACACCTCTGTGTTATTGCGCTGGACAGATACTGGGCTATCACAGATGCTTTGGAATATACCAAACGCCGAACTGCTGGCCGAGCAGCACTCATGATTGCTGTGGTATGGATGATCTCTATTAGTATTTCTGTGCCACCTTTTTTCTGGAGGCAGGTGAAAGCTCATGAAGAAATTGCAAAGTGTACTGTGAACACAGATCAAATTTCCTACACAATTTATTCTACTTGTGGAGCTTTCTACATCCCAACTGTGCTCCTCCTGATACTGTATGGTAGAATTTATGCAGCAGCTCGATCCAGGATTCTGAAGCCACCCTCATTGTATGGGAAACGTTTCACTGCGGCACACCTGATTACCAGCTCTGCTGGGTCTTCACTCTGCTCTATTAATGCTAGCCTTCACGAAGGGCATTCCCACGCAGGTGGATCCCCAATATTTATCAGTCATGTTAAAATAAAACTTGCAGATAGTGTTCTGGAAAGGAAAAGAATTTCTGCTGCAAGAGAAAGGAAAGCCACCAAAACTTTAGGCATTATTCTGGGAGCTTTCATTTTCTGCTGGCTGCCTTTTTTTGTCATGTCCCTAGTCCTACCAATCTGCCAAGATGCTTGTTGGTTTCATCCCATCCTACTGGACTTTTTTACATGGCTAGGTTACTTAAACTCACTGATCAATCCAGTCATTTATACAGCTTTTAATGAAGAATTTAAACATGCTTTCCAGAAACTAATACATTTCAAAAAGTGTTTGTCTTGAAACTCTCCTGTTGTGTTACCGATCCTTGTGCAATCTTGCAACCTTTCTGGAATCTTTCTGTGCTTTTATTCCTAAGGTATGGAGTGGTAACTGCCAATTGCTGCTACCCTGTGCTGTACATGTCACTGGGAACTTCTTGACAATTTGGTACTTTCTGTTTCAAATTCTATGTCCCATAACAGAACTTGCGTCCCTTCCAACCCAAACCATTCTATGATTCTGTGACAGTTGAGACACTTTTTATATGCAGCACTCTATGACAGTTGTCTGTGGTCTCTGCAGTGATTGTTTGTGTATGTAAGATCAACACATAAAGTAAGCTTTTTAACAAGTGAAGGAGTGTGAACCAGGGATCTGAGTTTGTACAATGAGATGATATATATTATCCAATTCTGCCATGCCTTTGTAATCTGATAGGAGGAAAATGTGTATGTATTTGCAGGACAACAGTATTTCTTCTGTATATTATTAACAATTTATGTAGGCTGAGAAAGTTTCTGGAGAGCAGGATTTGATGTCTACATTTTCTATTGCATGTATCCTGTACATTTGAAATTGATAAAATCTGTACCTTTTTCACAAGTTGTATGACACAGCCTGACTATAAGCAGGAGGACACAGAAGACACAGTGTGTATGTAAGTTCTGTGGGTATTTCACAAATACTGCATTTGAAGCTATGTTGAAAATTATGTTGAAATCATTTTTACACATTTTATCATTAGAAGAATGGCCAGTGCAGGAATACTACAAAATAAATAGCATGAAAATTATTGAAAAATACCTTGATCTTACATTTCTGTTATTTAATTTTTTGCATACACAAACTGAAACAGGAAGATATGTTTATTGCCAGTGTGGAATGACTGGGACTTCAAAAAGAGACAGAAGGTTCACCACTTGGTGATGAGAAATGGGGAGTAAGAAAAGAAAGAATGAGGTGACATATCAAGGAAAAATGTCTTAATAATTAAGGTCGTTGGGGTGGATGTGACATCCCTGTCTCTGGAATTTTTTAAGCACTGGTCAAACAAACACCTGTCAGAGATCACAATGTCAGGACCCTCCTCTGGGGCTGTCGACAGTGTGGCAGGTCCACTCTAACCTGTCTTTCTCTGTCTCTGGGATTATTTCCACCATTTGGAAGGTGAGAAGCTGGCACATGGAGGTCTTGACTGAAGTCTCAGACAGGACAGCACACCAAGTGGTGCAGCCCAAATTTCATTCTACTTTTTAGAGTCTCTGGGCATTTTACAGCTGAAGTGTCATGTCCATACAGCATGTGTTGCTTTGAAAGAGTGATCCCATCATCCTTCTGACCAACCTTGCATATCTCAGCCTCCCCAAATTAATCTCCACCATCCACTACTGTGGCCATCCCAGCACATATTCCACCACAGCACAGGTCCAACACAGCTCTTCAGCCTCTCCTTTGCATTTGCTGCACAGTCTTTCAGATTCTTCCTGTTGATGGTGCCTTTGCTGAAGACTGGACCATAACGTAATGCCCCAAGACCACCCACATGCTGCAGAATCAGGCAGAGAAGTTGTGTAGGTCACAGAATTGCAGTCCTCTCACAATACGCACTGAGGGCAATTAAAGCTGCTGTCTCCCATCCCAAGAGTGAGGTCATCTAGCTCAGCTGCAGAATTTTCATGGTGGCACTACCTGGCCATGTCCACACCGTCTGCTTCCAGTGTGTCCAGAGTGTCCACTGGCAGTGGTGCTTCTCTTGTCTGTACTCACTCCTGAACTGTGTTTGTGCATTGCCTGGGGACATGTGAGCTGCCATAGGCCACAGGCATATTGGGGAAGGCATGAACCATTAACTAGTGTAGACAACTGCATTCTCATACCTGAAGCCAGGCCCTGGCACTATTTAATTTGCTGTTATAGACATAGCCTGTGTGAAGAGGTAGTGTACAGCTTGGAGCTCCAGGCTCCCTTCTGGGCTGCCATCGCTGTGTCCAGGCCACTCATAGCTTCTATCTATCATTGTGGGACAGAGGGTATGACACAGCCAGTCCAGTGTTGGTCTGGTGGTAGCTGAGGTATGTACGCGTCACAGAATATTGGTATAACCACCTCTGCTAGAATAATGGGATATACAGTCTCATACTGGGCCTGCGGTAGGGGATGTATGTGACTACATGAATTCAAAGAGATACATCTCCAGGATCCTGCAGGGCCTTGTCACACAAAGTACCATTTTTGGAGACTGGGGGAAGGCCTCCTAGCTTAGGACATTGCATATTCCAGAACACTGGCATCTTCTGAAGGAGACAAACAGCCAATTCCTCTCCAGAGGACACAGTCTGTGTTGTTTTAGAATAATTTTTTTCATCGTGGGCCTGGGTGATACAGGTTTTCCTGGACAGCAGTGTCCCACATCAGGGTGGCAGTCAGCTGTTGAGCTCCTGTATTTAAAGAGCCGATGTTTAAAGATAGGCTTTATGCCCCTGGGTTTACATCACTGGAGTTCTTTGCATCCTCTGCCAGCTGCACTAAAATTTGGAGGAGCCTTTCTGTTTGACACTGACACAGCAAGACAAGATTGCTTTTAAAATGACCCAGCATCACTGGCAGCAGTGGCTGACCCCCAGAACAAAAAGCATTCAGGAAAGTTTCCTGCAGCCATACAGCATAAGCACTAGTATGATGGTGCCCATTTTTATCATACTACAGGCAAAGGTTTGGGTATCTTTGAAGTTTCCCCACATGCCCTTTTGATACTGTCCATCCTGCCTGCTCCCTGTGTTTTCTAGACCACTTTGTCTGCCGTGATCATCTGGCACAGCTCTGTGACCTGAGGGGCCCAGTGTACAGGGCGTGTGTCCCACAGCTTTAGATCTTGAAAACAAAATACCCAACTGGGGAAAGAGGATAAAAGACAAACCAAGTAAACAATAGTCAAGGTCAAAGTCACAACACAGAATGAAGGTCTGGGTTCCTCAGGGACTTGAATAAGAGAATCGAAGATGGTCTTTCTGCCTCCACTCCAGCAGCCTGGCCAGCATGGTGCTGGTGCCTCCTATCTCTGCTGAGAGCTATAGGCTGGCCTTCCCACCATATGGCTTCATGCTGTCTAAGGTAGGCTTGCCTTCAGACAGGTCCTTTATGAATTACTGATTCTCTTCTTACCTCATGTTTCAGCACATCATGCTAGCAGTGAGCCCTTGGGTCATAGTCTTCCTGCAAAAACTTGGCAGCAAGGCTGTCACTTGATTGTCCAAATGACACTGAATTTTGGCCTGCATTTCACTTAGGGAGCTTCTCCACAGTGTCCTTCAGGTGGCCCCATACCTGGTTCTAACCTTGAAATCAGAGCCTTGGAGCATCTGGTGCCAACATGTCATTACAAATACCAATAGAGGAAATTACAGCAACTGTGTCAGTCCTTGCTCAGAACTGGGGACATGCAATACATAGAATCAGAGTAATTAAAGTTGGAAGAGACCTCTGGAGGTCACTAGTCCAAAATCCTGCTCACAGCAGGGCCAGCTGTGACATTACACCAGGCTACTCAATGTTTTCTTCAGCTTTCCAAGGGCACATCCTGTATGGTTAACCTGTTCCAGTGCTTGAATGTCCTCATGGTGAAAAAGATTTTCCTTTTATCCAGTTTGAACCCCTCTTTTTTCAACTTGTGTCTACTGTCTCAGTCTCCCACCAGTCACTTCCTCATAGGTCCTGGGGGAGCTGCTCTCAGGTTCCCTCACAGCATTCTCTTCTCCAGACTGAGCAAGCCCAGTTCATTTAGCTTCTCCTTCTGTGTTTCTGGGGCAAGTTGTCTAGTCTTCTGACCATTCTGGTGTCCATCCATTGACCTTACTCGTGTTTAGGTGTGTCTTTCTTGTACTAAGAGGCCCAAAACTGGACACAATATTATAGATGTGGTCTAACAAGGGCTGAGTAGAGCAGGATAATCACTTCCCTTGATTTATTAGTTACGCTTCTGCTACTATAGCCTTGTCTAATGCCAGGGCACACTGCAGGCTCCCATGCAGCTTGCTGTCTACCAAGATCCCCAGGTTCTTTCCAGCAGAGCTGCTACCCAACCCATCAGCCCTCAGCCCGTACCATGGCAAAGGATTATTCCTTCCCTGGTGTGGGATTTAGCATTTGTCCTTGTTGAATTTCCTAAGGTTCCTGTTAGCTCCTCCCTCCAGCCTGTCTAGGTCATTCTGAATAGTGGCTCTGCCCTTGAATGTATGCACTGACCCCTCAGCTCAGTGTCATCTGCAGACTTGAATGCACTCTCTCACCTCTTCCAGAATATTGATAGAGATGTTAAACAGGACAGGTCCTAGGGTAGCTCCATCCAGTACTCTGCTTGTTATCAGGATGTCCACCCAACCACAACATCCCAGATTCGATAAAAGCATATTGTGGGAATTGGTCTTTTATGATACATTTACTGGATTTGTTCATGATCAGAGAGGACTGTAATTTACCTTGACTTCAGCAAGACTTTCAATACTATCAGACTGTTCCAGGATGTTTTACCCTTTGAAAATCCATGCTGACTGTTCTTCACTACGGTCTTGCTCCAGCCTCCCAAGGCAGTAAAACTGACAGACACAACTTCGTCATTCTTTTTCAGACTATGTTGCAGGATTGGTTAGAGAAAATCCCCGGGCAGGATGGCACAGAAGCAGGAGCCTGAAAGACATCAGAGAACTCTGCAGCACCTTGTAGCTTAGACCACAGACCACAGCGAAGTGTCTCAGAGAACAAGAAACAGAAGGAAGGGAGCACATGGTTTGTATCTGCTATGCAAGGAGTTCTAATAAATAATGTTTGGCATAGTTGGCAGGATTTGAAGTAAAAATATCTTTATTTTGGTGAAAAGAGTCTAATGTTACTACTGTGACTGTTGATATTTCCAGATGGGAAACAGTTACCTTATTGCATTTTGGCCACTCAGTGGTCTTGTGGTGCTGGATTGTATGAAGGTTGGGGCTTGTGTTTAGCAGAAGCAGAACCTTCTGATGTAGTAAAATGCATGCAGAAAATGCCAATCGAGAAGAAGGGAGAAGAAATGGCCACTTTAGAGCAGCGTGGGTGGATTTTGTTCACTGCTCATAGGAAACAACATCAGCAATGAGATCAGGTTTGTGTCGAGAAAGCAGCATTGGAAAAGCAAATTGTGATTTGGAGGGTAAAATAGTTACGTAAATAGTTATGTAAAATAGTTATGTCAATCATCTGCTGGTAGGGAAATTAGACACACGCCAGCTCATGGCCAAAAAAGTGACTGTTAGGGTTGCTCAGTATAATTATCAAAAGTGACGGGACAGAGTGAATAAGAAGAAGGTGCATGCCGTGATTAGGTACAAGGTGGGATCCAGATAAATGAGATGGGGATACGGGCACTGATTTGGCGAAGAATCCCCCTCCAAGGATATAGAAATAAAGCCCAGTGTTAGAAGAAAGTTAGAGCAGGGAATAGACGGGCAGCATGTGAGGTGAGATGTAACAGGATTTTGCTCAAAATGAAATTACAGATATGACTGAGTGGTTTCAGCAAAAGTCTGGGGAATCACTCCTTACATGGATAGTGTGATTGTATAGCTTAGGGGTATCGGGAGTTACCCTAGACGAAGTAGACAGCAAAAAATTTGTCATGCTGAGCTCTGTCTCGTTTGTGCAAGATGCTTTTCTATAGTTCTAGCCATTCAGGGATGACAGGACTCACGGAGGGCAGGGCTCAGCCTTCTGCACCGCCTTCGGAGCCTCAGCAGGGTGCCTCCCTCCCCTTCGGAGGGTCGGGCATTCCGGGGGAGCAGAAGGATTTGGAGCAGTTTGATGATCTGTACCCCCTGGTGAGATGTTAGAGCTTTAGTTTAGCAATTGAAAGAATTGAAAATTGAGGATAAGGGGCGAGGTCCAGTTCAAGGGAGGCCGCGGGAGGATGAGCGCCCTCATGTGGAATTGTAAATTTACTGGAAGAATTTGTCTCCTCAGCAAATTAGAGCCCTTGTGGATACGGGAGTGGAGGTCTCTTTAATTTATGGAAATCTGAAATGATTTAAAGGTCAAAGGGTTATTATTACTGATTAGGTGGAAAACAGATTGAGGCTGTATAAACTGAAATCGAGATGGAAATGGGAAACTTGCCAAAATGAACTTAGTTACGGTAGTTATTGCTTTAATTGAACAAGTACCACAACATCCAGGACAGTGGTATGAGGTAACTGATTTACCAAACACATTCTTTACCAAACCCATTGCTGAAGAGCACTGGGAGCAGTTTGCTTTCACTTGGCAGGGTAGGCAGTAGACTTTTACTCGCTTACCCCAGGGGTGGGTTAATAGTCCCAGCATTTGCCACCGAATAGTGGCTGAACATCTGGACCAATTAGTAATGCCGCACACAATGCAAATAGTGCAATAGATCGATGATTGTTAGTTCAAGATATGTGAGATAAAGGGTGGGCAATTAACCCTAGCAAAATCCAAGGACCAGCACAAAGAGTAAAATATTTAGGAATACAGTGGCACCAAGGCCATATAGAAATATTGTCAAAAGCCAAACAGAAAATTTTGGATTTTGCAGCACCACAAAATAAAAAGGAATACAAGTTTTGGGGGAAGTAATTGATGCTGATTATCAAGGAGAAATGGAAGGTTTTTTGGTGTTGGGTTTTGGTTTTGTTTTGGTTTTTTTGCTAAATAGTGGCATTCAAGACCTACTGATTCAGCCACAAGATAGGACTGCCCAAATTTTAATTTTACCTGTTCTAAAATCCAAGGTGGTTAAAGGACAAGTTGCACAGATAACAACTGTATGAGGTGACAAATGATTTGGATCTACCAGTGCTTTTAACAACAGAGCTAAAGTATGGGTGCAAGGACCTAATGGTCCTACCAAACCAGCAGAAGTTAGAGCTACTGGGAAAGATAATACTGGTTTAGTAATCAAATCCATACAGGAAAAATGGGAATACGTTCCTGCTCATAAATGTTATATTTGAGAATGATATTAAGAATATCTAGTTTTGTTTTACAGAAACAACTAATTCAGATCATGGCCACGATCTTCATCCTTTGATTAGGGTCTGTTTGGGCAATGTCATTACCCCAGGAAGGTATTTGGAAAAGATGAGTAATTCCATACAGTAATTGGGAAAACAGTACAAAACCCTGACAGCAAGATAATTATACCTGTAATCTGAATCAACGCTGCCCAGTAGTGAACCTGACCTTTTCAGCTGGAGTGATTGCGTGGCAGTCCTTCAATTATGGTTCAATTATGATTCTATGACTCTATGATTCAATTACAAAAGGCAATACTGCACTAATGCTATGTAAGTCCCTCAAATGCTAGTGCCATAAAATGTTGTAATCTTTCTCTTACTAATATATGTACTCCATGACTGACATATGAGTTCTGTTGTAGTAACACTTATAGTTTGCATGATTTTAGCAGTAGTGGTAATGGAACCTTTGCTACACTCAGTATCTTGGTTTGCATAAACGCTAATAGAAATACAACATATGTCGGCATGGGCTGAATATATAACTGTTTCACAGAATCATTCTGTTATTAATACTGATCACTTTGTCAAGAAACCAGCCACCTGTGTTTTGGTCACACAACCATATCAGACAAAATTCTTATTAATCCATCCTTTATTTGTAGTTACACTGCTAACATAAATCTGTGTGTGCCTTATCACGGTAGTGACTTGTTACTGATGAGGCAGGTGAAACTCTACATTGACAACCAGGTGAAAGGACAGGGGCTGGCCGTTATGCAAGACAAGAGGCAAACCCATCTGGGCTGCAGCATTGTGGCAAGATACTGTTTCCCATCTAGACAACCTGGTCATCAAAGTGTGTCACGTTGATGCTCATGTACCAGAAGCCGAGCCACTGAAGAGCATCAACACAATCAGCAGGTGGATCAAGCTGCTAAGATTGCAGTGGCTCAGGTAGGTCTGGACTGGCAACATAAAGGTGAGCTGTTTATGGCGCGGTGGGCCCATGACACCTCAGCCCGCCAAGGGAGAGATGCCACGTACAGGTGGTCTTGTGACCGAGGGGTGGACTTGACCATGGACGCTACTGCACAGTTCATTCATGACTGTGAGACATGTGCTGCCATCAAACAGGCCAAGAGGGTAAAGCCTCTTTGGTATGGGGGGCGATGGCTGAAATATAAATATGGGGAGGCCTGGCAGGTTGACTACATCACCCTCCCCAAAATACTATCCTGGGCCTTGAAAGGCAAGTTCTATGGCAACATGGCATCCCAGAAAGGATTGAATCAGACAATTGGACTCATTTCTGAAATGGTCTCATAGACGCTTGGGCCAAAGAACACGTCATTGAGTGGGTGTGTCACATCTCCTATCACACACCAGTCATGGGGAAGGTCAAATGGTGCAATGGATTGTTAAAGACCCTCTGAGAGCAATGGGGGGTGTAACTCTCAAAAACTGGGACACCAACTTAGCAAAAGCCACTTGGTTAGTCAACATTAGAGGATCTGTCAATCGTGCTGGCCCCAACCAACTTTCACAGACTATAGAAGGAGATAAAGTCCCTGTAGTCATGCTAAAACTATGTTGGGAAAAACTGTTTGGGTTACTCCTACCTCAGGCAAAGGCAAACCCATTCATGGGATTGTTTTCGCTCAAGGACCTGGGCGCACTTGGTGGGTAATGAGAGAAGATGGGCAAGTCTGCTGTGTGCCTCAAGGGGATTTAATTTTGGGAGAACATAGCCCATTAATTAAATTGCACAAGGGACATAAATTGCTGCAACTAACCCCTGTTCTAAGTTTTGTGTTGTAGGCAATCTCTGTGGCACAAATCACCTGAATCTGCAGAGAACAAGCCTTGGCAGAAGCGCAGCAGTGACCTGACCTGAGCTGGCACTGGCGCCCAGTGACCCCACACCACGCTCCACCTTTCCTGTCCTGAGTGACCCCCATACCTGATGGAACCTGAAGACCAATGGACATTTTGCCACGATGTTCCATATAAAAAAGGAATGATATCTGTGAGGGATGGGAAGGGAATTAACTGGGGAGCCAGTTAATGAGAATTTATGGAATAGCGTGGGACATGAGCAAAATGGTATGAAACAAGGGGTGGATAATGTGCTGGTTTCAGGCAGGAATGAGCTGCTCTCCTACAGAGAGCTGGCCAGCCCACAGCAGCTGAGGGATTTATTTCATTCCCTGATACAGCAGGCTCAGTGGGCAGGCTGGGTGCACGCACAGTTTGGAAGGCGCAAGTGGCGGGGGGGTGGGAGGATCAATAAGGCTTTTGGGCTAGCTGATAACTGGGTGGTTTAGCTGCTTTTCTTAATTCTTGGTGCAGCTCTTAGCAGAGAAGCAGGTTCTTCCACTAGAGGGTTGGGGTATGTTGGACAGCACCTCCCTGCTCTCAGGCTCTCAGGCTCGCGGGGGGGTTTGTCCCCATTTTCAGGCTCAGGGTTTTCTTTTCTCTCTGCTCAGATTTTGCCTGCTGTTTTGGAATCTGGCTGTGTCAGTCCATGGGTAGTGAGATACTGTATCATATGTTCTATTTTGTACTGTTTTAATTACTTATTGGTAGTAGCATTGTTAATATTACTATAAGCTTCATTTATATTATTTAATAGTTCTTATCTCAACTTTTAAGAGCTTCCCTTGGTTGTTTGGTTTGTTGGTTTGGGTGGTTTTTATTTTTCCCCTCTGATCCTGAGTTGAGTGAGTAACTGTGTGGTACTTAATGGCCAGATAAGGGTAAACCATGACAATCTTTATAGCTGGTTCCAAGTGGTCAGTGGATTGAGATTCCTTCACTAATGCAAACAGTCCTGGAGAAGATGGCTCAAATGAATTAAAGACCAGTGGGCAAATGGAGGCAGAGTATGTGGAAACACAAGTCCTAGGGAAGTCCTTAAAGAAAAGGTTCTCCTCTTCATCTCATCCCTTTGGATAGAGCGATATTATCTCTGCTTCCATGACAATGTTCTGAGCCTGCTCTTTGTAGAGGACACAGCGGCCTCTATTTCCTCCCACTATTCAGGTGGGCATCTGGAACATTTCTACCCACCATCCTTCCCATAACTCCTGCATCATGAGTTGCTTGATTCCCCCCAGCCCTATGATAGCTTCCTAGCTAGAAAATGTTGCCCTCTTTGTACATATACAAATGAAGCTGGGAAGAGGGAAAGCAGATCAACATATTGACAGTACAGTCCAGGAGTTAGAACACACCTAGAAAGTTGAAGACACAGGGTCAAGTTTGTTCTCTAATAAGAAGTAGATGGCTTATGCATAATAGAATTACTTCAGCAGGTGAAACTGTGAACTTTGTCCTTAAGTATTTGGGGAGTGATATTGTTTCAAAAAAAAGGCCTCCCAGCACAGTATTTTGGTCATTGACTCAGGGGGTTTGCATTTCCAGGAAAGAGCTGGGTTTGCATCAGTATCCAAAGCCAAGCAAAATTCCAAGCTGAGAATCCTGGGACAGTAAGTACCTGTGCACAGGGATCTAGAGGCCAAATGTCTCGACTGAACTACTCCTTATGGTTCATTTACCCAATGTGAATGATAAAACCACAGATAATGGTCCTGGAAGGGCCACTGAGAGACAGCTAGTCCATTCCCATTGTTCTATCTGGATCAACTATGCTTTTGTTCTTTTCCTGTATTGCCTACTCTTGAAAATTTCCAATGATGAATAGAATGGCAAAATGCAGTAAAGGAAGATGATCTGCTACTATTCTTTGGCCTTTTATAAGACTGTCCTGCTTCCAGGCTATAAGATTTTGTTTCATTCCATAATACATCACACTGAGTGGTCACTGTTACCCCCATACCAGCGGCGCTGGGAGTGGACCGGGGGGAAGCTTGCAGAGGTTGGACGTGGAAGGTGTGGGGGGGGTTGGCTCCAGGGTTCTGTCCAGCAGCACCTTTTTTTGCCAGTAGCCTATTTTTTTTCTCTCTTGGCAGCACAGTCTTTGTCCAGACCTCATGTTGGTGACTAGCAGAGAAGTAGTGTCTTTTGTGAGAGAAATTGCTCTGGGAAGGGGCAGTTGAAGGTTTTCTTCCCCCTGCTCTCAGCTCCCAGGCTCAGGGAGGGGGTTTTTCTCCCCGGGGCTTGGCATTTATTTTTGCTTGCTGTCCTGGAACCCAGCTGTGTCGACCCACGGGTGGAGAGATCCTGTATCATTTGTTCTATTTTTCTGTTCTTTTAAGTATTTATTAGCAATAGCACTGTTAGTAACTCTCTAAGTTTCTTTTATATAGTTAAATAGTTCTTATC
>NW_010262119.1:0-52137 GCF_000690775.1 Eurypyga helias | reverse complement strand
ATAATTACATATTATTCTCATTAGTTAGCAAGAGAAGAGTAAATGCATAGTTAGTATAGAGCAGTTAGAATATTCCTTTGTATTGGTTTTTTTCCTATACAGAATGAAATATTGTGCATTAGGTTAAGATATCCTCAGACATGAATGTAATTATTTTGATCCTCAAAACCCTGTTTATTTTCCTTTTAAAGCTAAGTTAGGCTTCAACATAGAAGTTCCATATGTGGGGAATCCCAGGTAGCCATGAGTGTTGACAGGGACAAATTCAGCATTTATCTAGCAGGTAAGTCAAATCAAGGTCTTTGGGCTTGACTTTTTTTTTTTTTTTTTGCTTGCTTTCTTCTCTTGCAGACACAATTAGTGTTGACATGATCTATTTGTAGAGAAAGTATTAGCAGACTTATATGAAAATGATTCTTCTTTTTATCACAGTCTTTATGAGAATTATTTTTTTGTCCTGTAAGTTAATGATCAAGATTCTATGTTCACAAATCAACTGTCATTTTTAGTTCAAGATTTATAGACATAGAAAACTCTAAGAAAATTCAATTCAAACTAACATGTTTTACCTGCTATTATAACGAAGACATTAATCCCTACCCTGAAATTACTGTTTGAGAGAAATTTAAAGTTGCTATATACACAACCTTAAGAGCTTTGTCCACATCAAATATTTTTTTGTAAATTAATCTTGTATGTCTACAAATACTTTAGCTGATAATTGCAAAGAAAGTCAAAAAATTAAAGGAGAAAATTTTCTTAAAACCAATCTTAAAATACTTAATAAATCACCAGGAAAACTTGAAGGGAAGTAAAGCAAGTCTAAGCAAACCAAAACACAGAGGAAGGGAGTAAAAAGTTTTTTTTCTGCTTTGTAAATACATCTGGGTAAATAAGTCACATGGTATTGAGCTAGGAACAAATACTGATTGATTTGTCTGTGGTGTCGTTTTTTCAATATAGCTGTGTAAAAGTGCTGAAAATTAGCCTAGCCTCCAGAAATGACAGAAACAGTATGAATGAAATTTGGCAGGGGAAGAGGGTAGGGTGGGGGGATGTGGTGACGTGCAGGAAGACAAAGCAATGACATCTAAACAGATCTACTTTCACTGGAGCTAGAGTAAGCCCATATTTTGCATTTGCGATGGTGCCAGACTCTGGAAATGACTAGTTAAACATGATGTCCTGCTGGATTTGATGTTGCTTTGTTTCTGTGGAGTACCATGGAATTATACCGTTTTAAGAAACTCTTCTAACATGTCCATTTTGGAAAATTCATGCTCTGCTATTGTTCTGCTGTTATAATAAAATTGTAACACTGAATTTAAAAAAGAAAGAGACAAACCAAATAAGGGGCAGAAACAACTGAGATAGCTTTTGTGACTACTGAAAGAAATGAAAATACACTTAGAAGTGGAATGAGGTCTCTGAGGAGTTAGAATCACTACTACATGTTAGAAATTGTTAAAGTATGACCAGGGAAGAAGTCATAGGTATGACTGTCTCTTCATGACCTTCATGAAAGCATGCTAAGCTGCTCTTTATTTTTTATTTTTCTTCCTTCGAAGAGATAATACTTTATCCATCTTTCTTTCAAATGTTGAGAGGGGAGGCAAAACGAGGTATTTGTCTAATCTAAACGTTTGACTTTAGGTTATTATATAATTCTGGTTCCAGTCACAATAGTTGGCAGAATTAATTTGAAATCACAGAATCATAGAAGGGTTTGGGTTGGAAGGGACCTTAAAGATCATCTAGTTCCACCCCCCCTGCCATGGGCAGGGACACCTTGCACTAGACCAGGTTGCTCAAAGCCACATCCAGCCTGGCCTTGAAGACAGCCAGGGATGGGGCATCCACCACATCTCTGGGCAACCTGTTCCAGTGCCTCACCGCCCTCTTTGTGAAGAACTTCTTCCTGATATCTAATCTAAACCTCCCCGCTTTCAGTGATTTCATATCATCAAAGATGAGCATCAGGCATCTTATTACAACTGCATGGAACATTTCTTTGCTTCATAGAAAACAAGGCTATACAATATTTCTCTAGCTGTAATCGAACCCTGAATGTTAATCATAAAAGAAAGAAAAAAAATTGCTAGACAACAAATACAGTTTTAACTACGGATAACTCCAAATATGTTTCATTACTACAAGTAAAGTAACAATGAACAAAGTGAGAGATAGTGCCACTGATTAGAATGAGAAAAATAATATGAAGTGTCTTCTGAACAGAAGCTGGTGGGTTTTCTCAGAATAAGAAAATGACAAAAATAGTGACTGTACATTTTTAGAAAAACTTTTTTCTAATTAAGAGAAAACAAACAGTACAGTCAGGATAGCAATTTGACCCATAATCCATGGTTCCATATTGTTAAAATACTGGTCTAAATTCACTGGCAAAGAATGTGGTCACAAATCTAATAACCTCTTCTTTACACTTGTTTATGAGAATTTCACATTTGTTATATTTGCACATCTTACAGTGACCTTTAGCTAGGAATGGTTATGCTTATAACTTCTGACGGTAGATAATACAGATTAAATTAGATGCTGGAGACCCTTTAACACTTTTGGATGGATGAAAAAAGATGACAAGGAGGAAGAAAACCCCCCAAAAAAACCCACCAAAAAGCAGCAGACTGGCTTGAGCCAATCCTACAGTAATATTTTTGAAGCTCCTGAGATCTCGCTCTTATGAGGCTATATTAACTATATGCATAGTCTTATTGAGGGAAGAAGTATAGTCCACTAGCTAGGTTGCAAACTCAAAATAATTAATGTTTCCTGTTAAGACATTTCTGAGAAAATATTGCAAGTAAGATATCCCTTAATCAGAGATAACGTGCATCGTCAGTTCTGCACTGTTTTCTTGCTGACCCAAGAAGACACAGGTGTCCCAGAAAGACAGCAGGTCAATGGCAAAATTAGTAAAAGTCAGGTCAGAATCCCTAACCTCCTTTCTTCACTGGCATGTATTCTAAAACATGTAGTAAAAGTTCAGTACATTGATTTTAACAGATGCTTCTTAATTTGTTTCAGGGATTCTTAGTTTTTAAAACAGTTTCACTCACTTTCCTTTTGATACTGGTAGCCTATGAATGTAGTTTAGAACTATCCTAGGACTTAGCAACTGAAAGGTACAAAACATAATTCTTTTTTTTAAGAATTTAATTCTAGAGGCAACTTAGCAATAGTTCAAAGAATTTAGATATTAAGAAGTGTTTTAGCATCTTGAAGGTTTTCAATACTCTTTGTGTTGATTATATTCTGTGCAGTTATTATTTTAGCAGTGTGTGAAGGTGTGTTTGTTTGGCTGGAGTTGGATCAAAGACTCTGTTGCCTGCACTTCAAAATACAAATTTATTATCTGCCTTGTTCCTTCTGTCACCTCTGTTTCTTATAGCCCAATGCCAGGGAAACACTGCTACAATACAAACCCATAACTTTTAACTGTTTTTAAAGCTCATAGTCAAACTTTATGGGAGAAACAGTATGATAATCACAGAAGAGATTTTTCTTTGTCTTTTGGCTGTCTTTTATTTACTGCTACACAGTGGGCCAAATTCACTAGAACTGAACACCTGTAACATTTAATTTAGCTTCTGACCTAGTGACTGGGTCATGAGCTTGAGCATTGAAAGTCAGTTTGAATCATAGTGGGCTGAGGTATGCCTATAGCTACTCAAGCTCTCTGTTAGAATATTATATAAAAATAATGCATCTCTACTCCTTGAACTTACAAATGACAGAGGCCTAAACTCTTGTCCTTTTTATTGGTTTGCTTTTGGCATGTCAGTGAGGTCTGTATATGCAGGATGTTTTTAGAGCATTACTTGTCAACTGTGTCCCTCAGGACATTAAGATCTTGTCAACCTTTTTTCTAATTCCAGTGGGTCTTATTTAGAGAGTAAATAACCTGACTGCTCAGATCAGGAAACATGTATCTGTTGCTACAAACCCTCTGGAGGAAAATTTCAGATCAAAAAGCAAAAACGTACTGAATTCAGATAGACATTTAGTAGGTGTCTTCCCAATCACAAAAGCTGAACTGAAGTGGTTAAATACAGCCTACTTTTTCTTTCAGTCTGGACTAAATATTTGTAATTGAAGACACTGTGGTGTGCCATTTTGTTCCTTCTGCAGTCCCTCCTGCAGCAAACAAAAAAGTGTAGAACATCATCAACAACACAATGAGACTGGATTATCATAACATCTGAGCATTATACTTTAATTAATGTATCACACATTTTAAGCACTACTGGGACTTTTCTGAAGGTACAGTCAGGGCTTCTATGTGTAACAACATAATAAGAGCTTAGTACATGAGACCTTTATACTATTTTTAAAAATAAATTTAAGAGGGACCTGAGTGACATCTCAGATGTCAAATACACTTACAGCAACTAAACAATTAAAACTTGATGCACAATTACCACAAACAGATGTCACTGAACTGAACTCCATGGATCTTCCTTCATCTGTGTTACCTGAAGTTCTACACTTTGGATGCTGCTTTTTAGCTGCTGTTGTGAAGTTGCGTAACTGGAAAAATGATTATATTCACTTGAGTTATCATTCATGTCTTTAAAGGGGCCCTGTAATTATATAATTGCCACTCTAAAGGTTTCCATGGCTATTTTTGAAGCTACTTATTTTTGGCAGTAGAGTTCATTAGCATAACATGAGCACTTTCCCAGCTTTAATTAATTCATCATTATGACATGTCTATGAGGTAATGTCCCTGCTTGACACACCATGAGGATGAGGCCAAATTTTCAATGCTTACTTATTGTGACAAATATCAAACAGAGAGCAAAAATGTTATGATTGATAAAATCTATAACTTTGAATGAATGGAAATTGAAGTCTGACAAGTATCTCAATTTATTGACATTAATTATCTCTGTAATTAAAATATCTCAGGTGTGGTGTTTTTTTTTTTTTTCAGTCGTCTTAAAATTTTATGCTTTTTAGAACTCATCCGGTGTAATGTTTTTACATACAGGGTAGAGAAAGTTTCATCATATTTAAGAAACCTTTTTTCTATTTTATTTACACTGTAACACACATTACCGAAAATTAAATGTATAAAAAATAGTATAAAGCAAACCATGTTATTTCATACAAATTGTAAATCACATTATGTTTTTGACTTTGGATAAGGACAAGTAATTTTGAAAAGTGTTATAAGCCAATGCTATGGAATTTTGCAATCTTTCATATCATGTTGTGCAGTTATATTTCTAGTATGGAAGAGTTTTCCATAAAAATATAGGTAAATCCCTCAAAAAATAGATGGGTGGTTTTTTTCTTGTATGGTAATTTTGGTTTATAGCCAGTTAGAATGTTAATTTTCATTAATAACAATTACAATTTAAAATCTATCATATTTAGCAAATTTTCTGTAGTGTTAATCAGTAATTCAACCCACACACTGTGTTGACTGATCAAATCACATCTTTCAAAAGTCTTTGTGTGAACTTAATCAAGAAAATAATATTACAGACTTTCAATACCTTACACTTTTAAAATGTGAAGTCTGATGAATCTTGCAGTTTGTTTCTGTTAGGGAAATGTGGTTCTGCTCCAAGCTAGAGAAGAACAGTTGTCAGTACTATGGTATCTGGCAAATGAGAGCAGCATAATTTCTCTTATGTACCAATCACCACCAGCAAAACCACACAAACAAGTTACTACATGTCTCTTTTCCCCTCTTGTCTGCTTTTAGAGAACATGTTACTGAAATTGCAGTAGAGCGCCTATCCAAAATCTTCCTTGTCCTAGATGTTATGAAAAACTCTGGAATGGTCTGAGATTTTTGTTGGACAATCATTAAATTCTATACTAACTGTTAAATTATCAGTATTTTAGAGGCTTGAACAATAATACTTTTATTTCAAAAGTTGCTCTACTTAGAAAAACTCTAATTTGTAATTCAGGTAGAGAGATCTAGATAGAATGACTAGCAGAAAGTTCCATTTGAGAGGAATCTTATCTAGTTTATTTTTTGTGTGTACTAAGCATTATATATATTTTTTACATATATATAGTTAAAATTTCATATTGATGAAATACAGGTTTATGCAGTAATTTTGTTTTTATAGAGAGATTTAAGTGTTTAGCAATTAGGCAGAAAAGTTGATTAGATTCTTAATTTTGAGTTCTTTCAAGTACTATAAAATATTTTGTCTGGGTGGTTTTTCTTTTTGTTTTCAAGCTTCATTTATTATCCAAAACATTTCCCTGAGGAATAACCTGATAATAAGATGTCAAATAACCTGTATAATTCAGTCCCAGTCCACCAGCACTGTTATGTTAGGTCAGGCTGAAAAAAACTGCAGATCTAAATGTCTTAAAAACTCATTTAGCCAGAAGGGCAGGGCAAGAGTGTCACTGTTTATGAGACTTATGTGCATTTGCGATTTTGTATTAAAGTAGCATCTCATAAAATACAAAAAGAGCACAAGATTCTCAGGTCCCATCTATTCTGGGTGAGTGCCCTAAGTACTCGTTTGCCAAGATGATATTCTTGTTGAGTGAATATTGACTTCTGTTATGCATAGTAACAAAGATAGAGGAGTGTGGTAAAAAATGCTGTTTGGAGTAACCTGCATCTCTTTCTCTCATGTTCATAGTTGGTGCTGGATTCTTCCTTTCCAGAAGGCAGAATGTGTCCAGAGACATTTTCCTCAAAATACAGTTATGAGTAAAAATTGAGTCAACCTACCTTCTTTTTAGAATTTTCCAATGAGATATAGGTCCTCTAAACAGGGGACCTTGACAAAGAATGTCCAAGCTTCTAAAGGAGAATGGAAAATTTGCTACGTAAATATCTTATGTGCTTATTTATGTTTTTGGGGTGTGACAGATACTGGTTAAGGCCCTTGTTCCTCAGATGAACCTTGAATACAAGTCTTTGTCTTCCTGACACATAAGTTATTATGCAGAGAAGTAGACATCACTTTGAGTTAAATTTAGACTCTTCAGCACCCAGAAGTACAGCTGTTAGCCATCCCAGATATCTCAGACAGGAGGTTAATGAGGAGTTTTAAAACTAATTTACCAAGATTCTGCTACAATGGCATAGTGCATTAATAAATCCCTTCTTGGGTAGATATAGCATCTTTCCATAGAAAAATAACAAAAATTCTAATAGTAATCCTCATTTTTTTGGGGAAAATAAAATTTATTTGTTCATGACTTGGCATGTCATGGCATAGTATAAAAATGTTTGCACTTCTAAGACATGACTCTAGCCTTTCTTGGCTAGATGATAGGTCACCTGATACTTACCTGGTGTTTATGATCATGTTGATCTTACACTATTATAAGACTTACAGGAGTTACTATAATTTCAGTCCAAGCTTGCATCAGCATTTCAGCAGTGTAACACTTGAACTGATGCACCATGTGGGGAGAAATGCACTATTTTTTTTCTCTGTATGCTAACTGTTGTGCCCTAGATCATCTAACATATTTATGCTTTGTCTCTGAACATAGGATTTCAAAGCCAGTTTTGATCTTAGTTGGATGCTAGTTAGCCCATATAGGCATAATGACTGAAACCTCAGTTTGTAGACCAATTATGCCTTGATAGAGTATTATTTGTTATCAAATGCAATGTTTAAAGGTATGAGATTGACTGGTTTTTTTCATATTTTTAGCCTCTTAAAAGTTTTCCTTCTTTACATCATACAGGAATAAACAATGCATACATAAATAGGTAGTACTCCATAGGCATTTGTGACCCATTGCTGTTCTACTTCTGTATTTCTAGCATGAATCTTCCTTTAATAGACAGCTGTAACGTAGTTTAAGCTCCTGAGGAACAGATGAAAAACAATCGAAGCAACCCAAATGATGAGTTAAAGATTCCTATTTTGGCTGTATGCTCCAGAAGAAAATTATTGTTTAAAACCTTTTCTTTCTACATGGACTCCCATGAAAGTGCTTAACAACATGGCATACATCTGAAAAGTCTTTCTTTATTAGATGTGGTATTAGGCTTCATTCATCTCACCACACTATTAGGTTTGAGTCCAAGTTGTTCACACTGCCTAATCAGCTGGGTTTGAGACTGAGTCAGTCCTGTCCTGTTCATCCATCTTTTTGGTTTGTTTTTAAAGGAATCAATGTCAAATTTCAGGTAAATGTACTCATATGCACTTTAGTATTTAAGTAACAGAAAGAAGACTTCGACTCCAAGCTTCGAAGTCCCCCGGGCATCCTAAAGACACCATGGAGGAACTCTTTCATGTGGCTGTCATAAATTTGAGGGAACAACCTTTTTACTGAATAAAAACAAACAAACAAACAAAAAGAAAAAAAAAACAAAGGAAAAATTAGATCTTGTTAAAACTCAATTTGTAAATTACAACAGCATTAATAGGAGAGTCATGTCATGCAACAGTAACTCAGTAAGAACAAGTGTTAATGACTGCTTTAGCTGACGTTCAAAACTAGTAAAAAAAGAACTAGAAAATTGTAAAAGGCCAGATTTTTAGAATTTATTCTGTTTGATACCGAAACATCAAGCAGTTCGTACAGAGAGAAGCAGATTTTAGGTCTGCTATTAGATTTTACCAAACAGGCCAGAACCCTTTTCTCAGAAAGTGTATACAAATAGGATAATTGAGTGGAGAAACCTGAAATAGGTTAATACAATTTTCCACACTAACAATGTCAAATATAAATATAAAACCTCAGGGTAATTTTTTGCTTGTGTTTCTTACTTAATCATGTGAAACATACTTGATTGCTTACCCCTATTCTTCCTCTGATTATGTTGAGTTTTGTATCTTAACCATTGTGCTTTTATGAATATACTTAGAAATAGGTGAAACTGTCAGCTGAAAATCACAGACAGCAGACTAAAGAAATCCCTCAGTTTTGTGATAAATATTTATCCCTGCACCAATATTACTAAAAGAAGGAAAAATGAATAAAAGCTTCAATTGGACATATGGAAAGGAAGAAACTGTTTCATGATCAGTGAAACAGATACAGCTGCTCCTGATGGATTTTTATTTTAGCCCTCATAAATGTGAGGTCCAAGGTTTCAGGATTTTTAATGTTTCATATATTGATAGCACTGGGAATGGGTTGATTGATCAGTTTCCGTTGATGGTTGAATAGGTCACTGCTTATTTTATTTCTATGCAGAAAAATCACTTTCAGTTCAACTTAGTGAAATGTATTTCTTCTCCCTACAGTTATGAAAAAGTCAAATATAACCCTGCTTTAGTTAGTAGTCAACTTTCCAGCTCACACATCTCAGTTCCTGAAATATCATTGCATTCTGATTGTTTACTATGTCTCTGTCCATGTCAAAATACAGTTTGATATTTTCTTAAATAAAACAGTAAAAGATGAACTGATTTCAAGTACACACTATACACTGACCTGTTAATTTCACCAGAATATTACCTATTAAATTCATTATCAATAAGGTCAAAGTTTAAAGAAGAATCGATTTTGATGACTAGGCTTCCAGAACTACCTTTTACCTCATCATATAATTTTGCTATATTATGTCCCTAGACAAAAGGATAGATATGTTTGAAAAATAAAACTTTTAATATCTTCTCAAATAAACTAATGTTGACTTCACTGCCTTGATAACATTATTCAGGATTTAGAGTAGTAACTGCAGAGAGAATCAGGTCTCACCCTTTTATACAGCTTTAATGTCAGTGACATTTTCTCTCTGTCCCTCATGTTATATTTTTACAGTTTCTCATGCTGCTGCCTTTTTCAATATCTTACTCCATAAGCCGCCTCTCACAGCATGTTGCTGAGCTGGACAAAGGTATTTTCATCGCCATGTCTACACCTAATGTCCTAAAGTGACAGGAGATTGAAAGGAAAGTTGTGAGATAATTGCTCTGACCTATTTACTGCAGCCTTCTGCCACTGCTCTACTCCGGTAGCAGTGTTGTCAGTAGCCTGGAATAAGGAAATAGGAATGGACTTATTACGTTAAGAAGACTCAAAATACAGAAAAATGTTTGCTTTCACTGAAATCTGGGAATTAGTAATGATATAAGTGAAGTAGTGAAGCCTATATATTCATACTGAAATAGGCATTTATAATTTAGCAATAGCAGGTTAAGTTTCTGCCACCTCATTAGATGAAAGAAAAAAAGAGTAATTTAACATGCATGTGTCACATTGGGGTTATAATGAAGCTTAGAATCCTGAATTGTGGTTCTCTTATTGATTACACCATAATATTCGTAAAGATCCTAAGGCAATGAATGGGTGATGAAAACTCACAAGTGTGCAGTGCCATTGGGCAGACATTCTTAAAAAAAAAAAAAAGTTATATTTTAAAGAATTTTGAATGCAACATATTACAGTGCTTTCATGTTCATTCCCTTTTAACTAGATCTAACTTTTGCTATAACTTAACAGTGGTAATGCCTTCATATGCTTAGTGCCATATAAACAAACCATAAATTATTGTCCTTCCTGTAAGAGATTATAATCAAGAAAGAAACAAGCAAAATCAAAAATAGCTCTTATTTTCTAGAATGTAATGTAATGTCAGTTATATTTAATCCATAGTAATGTGTGCCTTCAGTTACATTTGAGTGGAGAGTTAAGAAAAAAGCATAGGCTTTATAGAGAATTTAGCAATGAGCAGGTCTAGCTGTGAGTGAAAATCAATATAAATACAGTATGAAACAAGGCACACACTGATACACTGGCAGAGGTCAGCTGTAAACTGGCTAATCAAACAAGCAACCGGATGAGCAGTTGCTCTAACATTTGTCTGTAGCAAGTGTGATGAAATTGTTTTCTGAGCAGTGAAAATAGCACAGCTTGATTTCCTATAGCTTTCCATACTATACTCCAATGACAGGACATATTCAATTCCCCTGACGCTATACCTTGTATCTGTATTTTCCCTTTCAGTATTTCCCACGCTTTCCTACAATTTTTTCCTCTGACCCTGCACACTGTTCTCAGGATAACTCAGACTCCCTCATTCGCTCATTAATTACCACTTACATAAGAAACAGTATATGTTGATCCATTTGTTATTTTTTTGGCAGCTAACAGGCCAAACAGAACAGAAAATTAATGAGCTGAAGCCTTTCTCAGACTGTAAGTATATGGGCCAGCCTTTCCTTTCCAGCCACCTGATTGATGAAACACAAGATAAATTGTCTTTGAGAGTTCTACTGTTCTCAGATGTGACAGAAATTGACTAATAATGTAAAAAATATTGGGAAACAGATGACAAACAGATAGACAGACAGTTAACTCATGTAAGATTAATTCCATTAAGAAATTTGCTAAACATAAATTGAGCAGAGTGGATTTTAAGGAAGCCAGTAAATACAAGAAGTCTCATTTTTTGCCTTATGTAATGTCATTATGAATCAGTGCAATTATGAAAAACTGAATATTAGAAGCAGCTATATGTAAAGTAGTAATAATTGGGGGGTTTTAATTAAGAAATTTTTTAAAGCAAAATTCTGAAATCTGTTCTTTGGTTAATGGGAAAGAAAGGGAATGGGGACAAAAGAGCAAGGAACAGCAAAGTGGAAAAAAATCCAAATCAGAGACTAGAAACTACAGACAGATTAAATCTTCCTTTTAAAGAAACACTAGTTAAGAAACAATCTGGACTAGTGGTCAGACCTCCACCTCTCTATAGTGAATAAAGAGATTGTAGCCAATTTTTCTAAAAGACTTGGATTCCTATCTTGTAGGAAGATAAACTGTGCTCTGAATGTGCTTATCTGTATCCACTGATGTAAAAGCACACTACTTTCACCACTGCTGCCAGTTTACAAATCTAAATGTGGCTGCAAAAGTTCCATTTGACTTTTAGAAATCAGTTAATCAAATAGCATTTGATGGCCATAATGTTAAGATTACTAGTATCTCAAAATGCCATGAGTGAGTATCAGTTAGTAAATAATGACAGGAATATGTTAGCTGTACAACTTAACACAAAGTGGTTGTCATGGTTTAGCCCTGTTGGGCAATTAAAAACCACCAGTTGCTCTACCACTGACGGCCCCTTACCCCCCCCCCCCCCCCACTACCAGAGAGGAAGGGTCGGAGAAAAAAAAAACACAAGGGAGGCTCATAAAAAGTTAGATAAGAACTATTTAATTATATAAATTAAACTTATGAAGTTACTAACAATGTTATTTCTAATATGTAATTAAAAGAACAGAAAAAGAGAACAAATTATACAGGATCTCACCACCCATGGACAGACCCGTGTGTGTGTGTAACAGTGACCACTCAGCTTGATGTATTATGGAATGGAACAAAATCTTATAGACTGTACCAGGAGAGCAGCTCATCGCTGCCTGGGACCAGGACAGTTGTAAACCAGATTTTGGAGTATGTCATTTCACTGTATTCGTATACAACATTATTCATCTAGGAACATCGCTGTGACTTTACTTACAATGTCATAAATGGGAAGTACTGAATCCAAGTAGGTCTGTTGGAATTATGTCAGATAATAATAGAGCATAAAGTGATATTGTAAATAAAGCAGCAAAGAATATTCTTGTATTACAAATTCAAGACTGACAGGTAGTTGTGGGGAGAGGATTACTTATCTATGCATATTCCTATGGAGATTACTAGTCTACTGCTAATAATAACATTTCTTGAGTACCTATGTTTATTCAATGATTTACTATTTATTTTATAAACATGACAAATGCCCAAATAAAAATACCACACATAGAAGCAACTCACTTTTTATTGTATGTTTTTAAAATTGCAGTAATCACAGAAGACAAGAAGTGAGTCTGATTAGATTGAAACAATAACAATATTCAATGAGAGTAAAATAGTATTCAGCACATTAAACAAAAATTTGCAATTACTTCTCTGCAAGCAAACAATCTGTGTGAACATGTAGTTTTTCAGTTTAAGGCAGGACTATACTTGAACAAGTACTAATTTTGAAGGAAGCTACAGTCAAGGGAGATTGCAGACATGTAATTACCTGTGGGCATTTATGTAAAGTTTTGGTTTATTCTCAGAAAAATCTTAAGGGAAGGATATATTTAAAGATGCACTTATAGATCCTTTTCTGGAGGCCTGACCAAAAAGGGAGAAGCAAGAGAGGACTGCAGAATCTTACAATAAATGTAGAGAACAAGTAAGCCATAGTGGTTTCATGACCTGTAACGTTCAGGTACTTCAGTGTTGTACCCAGTATTAGACAGAAAATTTACCTTAAGCTGTTCTGTGTTGTTATCTGCTATAATGCCATTTTCCCTTCTTCTGAATAAGGCAGAAGGGCAGAACATAATGAAAGTAGAAGAGCAGAAATTCTGGAGAAATGTGATGACACAGTACATACAGTACTACACAGGTAAAGCTTGTGCATGGAGTGCATTAGTGCATAAATGTGCTTTTATGTTTCTTGATACATTTTAATGATCAACATAATCTGGGTATGCTAGAAGTTCTTCAGTTTAAAACAAAGAAACAAATAAAACCTTATTCAAAAGTTACAAGTAAAAATAGCTCTTTACAGCTCAGATATTACTTACACAGTTCACTGTTTTATTGTTTTCATCAGCTACAATATGACCGTAATATTTTCAGTTAATTTCTTTGCTGGATATTGAAGTAGAAAAATGCAACAGTAAATGCTGCATACCATAAAAAAGCATAGGCCATAAAGGCACCAGCTATAAAACATGACATTAAACATTTTTTACATCGTTGTGTGCTCAGCAAAAGTCAGTCTGTAGCAAATGTTTCCAGAGTTATTATCTTAGACCATGAAAAGTTTGGCTCATTGAGTTTAAGACCAAAGAAACAGAACACTTCTCCGAATGACATCTGAATGGAAACTGCTAGATACATAGGTTTTTAACAGATCAAAAAGCATTTTCCAAAGAAGAAGTAGTACATCGACTTTTAAAATGGACACTTTCCAAACAAGGTTTCATTAAAGAATAGGTTTTTAACAGATCAAAAAGCATTTTCCAAAGAAGAAGTAGTACATCGACTTTTAAAATGAAGTGGACACTTTCCAAACAAGGTTACATTAAAGAAGAGACAGCAAAATCTTGATTACTATCTGTGCTCATTTGGATGGATAATAATTTTAATGGTAGTGAAGGTTTATTGGACTCTACTGATTTAAACACCCTCACAGTAAAGGAAGATTTTCAGAATATAGCTGAGATGCAGGCTGACAATGCATCGGATACTCAAGGTCCTGAAGGAAATGAAAGGTAAGCAGCTGAGGGAATTTGGATTAAATGCACACCTGAAACAAAATTAATACAGCTTTCAGTGAGATGCAATAGCAGTTTGGTCATATTAAGGTCGTCCTCATCAAGCTGTTTTTGAATATGTTTGTTTAAAGGAAAACCAAATTTCTACACTTCTTGTAGAGGACTCCCTATACATATGTCTATAGTGCAACAAGTATGACAATATACAGTGCAAAGGGACTAAGCTGGGAGTTGGCCAAGGTCCAAGTTGGTATTCTCGTTCACTCTTGCTCTCTTGTTCTCTAGCTGTCTGGGTCTTGCTCTGGCTCTGACACAGTCTTTGTCAGACTGGGCCTGTCACTCAGGCTCTGACTCTCAAGATCTTCAGCTCTGGATCTTGCTGCTTGGGACTGGGCTGACCATCATTCAGCAGGTGGTGAGTGGTTCTGTAATTTGTTTTATTTTCCATTATTTTTATTACATATGAGTAGTAGTAGTGGTAGTATTATTTTCATTATATATTATAAGTAGTAGCATTAGTGTTGTTGTTGTTAGTATTGTTAGTATTATTTGTATTGTGAGTATTATTAGTATCACAATTTTATTCATTTATATTCAATTACTAAGTTGTTCTTACCACAACCCTTGTATTTCCTTGTCTTTTCCTCCAATTCTCATCCTCCACAGGAGGAAGGGGAAGGTGAGCAAGCAGCTGTGTGGTACTCGGTGGCTGGGTTTAAACTATGACATCCCCCTAAGGTTTTTTTTTTCTCTATACTAAACAGACCCAGCTGTTTCACCCTTTTCTCGTAGGAGGGATTCTCTGGTCCCTTGATCACCTTAGTGGTCCTTTGCTAGACTCTGTCCACTATGTCCATGACACTCTTCTACTGGGGAGCCCAGAAATGGACAGAGCTCTCTAGGAAGGCCCTTGCCAGTCCTGAATGGAATTACAGAATCATAAAGGTCTTTTCCAATCTAAAAGATTCTAAGATCATTAAGTCCCACTGTTAACCTCACACTGCCAAGTCCACCATAAAACCCCATCCCTAATCGCCTCATTCAGATCCTTCATAAAGATATGAAACAGAACTGGCCCCATTACTGAGCCATGGGGAACACCATTTGTGACCAGCTGCCAATGGGATTCACCACAAGTCTTTGGGCCCAGCTATCCAGACAGCTTTTTCCCCAGCAAAGACTGCCCCCATCCAAGCCATGAGCAGCCAGTTTCTTCATGAGAATACTGTGGGAAATGTCTGAGGCTTTCCTAAAGTCCAGGCAGACAACATCCACCGCCTTTCCCTCATGCACTAAGTGGGTCAACTTCTCATAGAAGGAGATCAGGTTAGTCAAGCAGGACCTGCCTTTCATAAACCCATGCTGACTGGGCCTGATAACCTGTATGTGCTGCATGATGGCACACAAGACCGTCTGCTCCATAACCTTTCTAGTCACCTAGGTCAAGCTGACATGCCTGTAGTTCCCCGGATCCTCCTCAGGAGAGAAGCATCACCTCCTTCAACCTGCTGGCAATACTTTGCCTAATGCAGTCAAGGATACCATTTGCTTTATTTACAGTAAGGGCACATGGTGGCTCATGTTTAACTTGGTGTCCACCAGGACCCCCATGTCCTTTTCTGCAAAGCTGCTTTCCATTGACATTCTTGTTCAGAGACCTCATTAGTAACTGTCTAACCCTGATAACTGATGGCTGTAACATCTGGCACTTAGTAAACCATGTGATTAAAGAATAGGAAGAGCTAGTTCTGGTTATGTTATGAGTCCATTTCAAGAAACACACAAGAAAAGTATTGGGAAGACTGTTTTATATTATGACACTTACTGTATTTAATAAAGGAAAATTCCTAGGAATTTTATTCAAATGGGTATATGTGCTGGTTTTAGTCAAGAAAGAGTTAGCTCTCTTTACAGTGGCTGGTATGAAGCTATTTTCCCGGATTTACGCTGAGCAAAGTATTGTTATGGTGTTTTTTTAGCTGGTACTGGGTGATGCTTGCACCAAATTCAAGGTCTCTCTCAGCTTCTGATACTGCAGCTGCCTTCCCAAGTTTCTTGCAACAGGCAGTGTAGGGGACACACAGTTCAGACAACTGACCCAAACTGACCAACGAAGTATTTCATTTCATAGTACGTCATACTTGGTACATAAGGCAGGGCATGGGTCCAGGAGCCATTACACTGACACTTTCACTTGCGTACACTTGCTAACACTCTCTCTGACTCCTGCATTACCTGCTTTGCTAACTCCTGTGCTGGCTCATTCATGAGGGAGTTGGTGGGTTTGTTTAGTTTTCCAAGTCATGCAGTCACAGATAATGTTCACTTGTAATCTACTGTTATTGCTCTCAGGCTGCATCTCTAGAGCTCTGTGGCTCTGACTCTCACTTCTCGGGACCTGGATGTACATTAGTCGGTGGGTGGTGAGAAACTGTAACATAATTGTATTATCTGTTTATTTTCTACTAACTTAATTCTACCAGTCATTACCTCTCCAAGTATACTTAAGGTTAATTTCATGTGTGTCTCTCCCAGTTATCATCTGACCATAAAAAGACTGGAGAAAACCGGCCTTTTGCAACAGTGCTTCACATTTTTATGAGAAACAGATACGTGACTCAAGAAACTAAACTTTATAATAAACCATTTCATTTCCTGTTTTAAGTGAAAGTCACAATTTTTTGGCTTCCCTTATCATAATATAGAGTGACATTTGCTTGTAAAAGCAAAACCACAAAATTTAAAATCAAAACACAATAACCTTCCAGATTTATTTATTTTTCTGAGAATAATATAGAAAAAAAAAAAACCATGCAAATTCCAATGTTACACTCAAAATCTTGTAATGGGCAAAAAAGAATGCCATTGATAGGGAGCCCTTGTTAGTCTAATTAACTTTTAACAGCCTAATAATTCAAATAATCTAATTCATAAACAAAAGCCTCACTAATAACATAATTGAAAATATTCTACATAATGTTTCTACTATCTACTTCTATTATGTGATGTTGTGCATGCCTTTTGTTTCAGTCTAAGCCAGATAGTTGCTTGCCTTCCTCAGAGGCATGACAGGATGTAAGAGTGAGCCACTGGGGTCGTAGATTCATTGAAAGGAGTGGAATGTTCACGGTGGTGCCTTCTTCCTCATTCTTGGGTCATCTTAAGGCTATCTTTGTGTGTTTTATTATCCCTGTCTGCTCTTTCCTCCTTGGTTCCCAGCTGGAAGATGACACCCTCCAGATTTGCTGGACTATATATGTACACACAAGATACAGATTTATGAGTAACTTTTCTGTAATGTATTTGCATTTATAGTTTGATGTCAGTAGGTGGTGTTCTAAGAAGAGAAAGTGACTTCAGCTACTTGAACTGGAAACCAGCCACAGAGCCATCCCTGTTCTGACAATATTTATTCAATATTAATACTGACCCATATGCACTATCAATGAAAGCAGCACTGGACTTGCTTATCAGTTTACACAACTCCTCTGGTATATTCTGTGATAGGAAAATTCACAACCAGAAATTTTTTTCAGAAAAAAATATTTTAAAGATACAAATTACTTATTGCATCATAGTCTCTATAAGTTTTTAGCTTTTCCCCAGTCTACAGCTAAGGAAAAAAAATACTTCAGAAATCAAAATCTTAGGTAAATATTCAATTTTATGATGAATATGTTGATTAAGTCTCAGATCTGTTGGCATTCTAATTCATTTCTTGATTAACAAATGTTTTTAGACCTAAAGATCAACTTATTTGTTCTCAGACAGGCAAAGTAATAAAAATATTTTGTTTGAAAAACATGCAGAAGCATTGACTGTTCTCTGAAATCAATAAACCATGATTTGTAGTCATAGACTTCTGGGGGTTTGCATATCGCCTTAAAATGTCCTCACACTGAAACGGTGAGAATTGGCACTTTCTACTAGTAACCAGTAGAGCAGAAGGAACACCTCATGGTGTGTTTGCTGAAATTCTGTATTGTATATAGTTGTTGAAGTAATAAAGGTCTTTTATACCTTATTCATAAAGCCTAATTTACTCTTATGTTCATCTTTTTGTATTTATGTGCTACAAATAGCAGCATTTGGTAGGACAGTCAGTGAATGTGAAATACCAAGAAAGCTTTGTGGCTGAAGGTGGCCATTGTAGCAAAGTATCCATTCTTTATTTAACATATTGATAACCAATTTGTACTTTTTCACTCCAGAGTCTCTAAAGAAATGCTGAATATTTCAAGGATAAGAGTAGAAGTAAAACAATTTATAAAGTTCTTCCAAGCTTTTGAAGATGGTTTCCTTGTACTCTGGTGCATTGGATTTGTGTGGTGCTGGGGTTTTGGTAGCAGGGGAAGAGCCAAAGGGATGGTTTCTGTGAGAATCTGCTGGAAGGTCCCCTGGCTCCAGGTTAAACCAGCCTCTGGCTATAACGAGCCAGTCAGTGCCTCTTAACATATTTAAGAAGGAAATACCAAAAATAGAAGCAGCAGCAGAAGCAGAAACTCAGCAGAGAGTGTAGAAGAGAGCAGTGGGAAGTGAGAGACAACAAAGTAGATACCAAGGCCAGTGCAGAGAAGAGGGGAGGAGGTGGGCCAGAGCAGAGAGTCCCCTGTAGACCATGGTGAGAGGGCAGGCTGTGCCCCTGCAGCCATGGAGGGTCAGAGTGGAGCAGAGACCTGCTTGCAGCTTGGGGAAGATCCTAAACCAGAGCAGGCAGCTGTGCCCCAAGAGCTTGTGGGTCCATGAGAAGCTTGTGCCAGTGCAGTCTGCTCCTGAAGGAGCACACGCCCAGGAAGGCGCTCATGGTGGAGCAGTTAGAGGAGAAAACTGCATCTTGTGGGAAGGACTCATGTCAGAGTAGTTCATAGAGGACTGTCTCCCGTGAGATGAACCCCACACTGGAGCAGAGGCAGAGTATGAGGACTCCTTCCCTTGAGGAGAAAGGAGCAGCAGAGACAATGTGTGGTGAACTGACAGGCAAATCCCCATCCCCTACCCCCTTGTGCCGCTACAGGGGAGTAGGTAGCCATGAGAGGAAGGGTTTTAAGGTCTGTTTTATTTAGTCCCTCATCATCTTACTTTGATTTTGATTGGTAGCTGATTAAATTGTTTTTATTTCACCAAATCATGTCTGTTTTGCCCCTGACCATAACTGGTGAGTGATCCTTCCCTCTCCATGTCTCTATCCATGAGCCTTTCCTTATATTTTCCCCTCCCCATCCCACCTTTGGGGAGGAGTGAATGAGCGAGCGATCACATGCACTTTTTTTGCCTGCTGGGCCTAAACCACGACTTCTTGAAAACACAAACTCTGACATTTGTATTTTTAGTAGAAGTTCAGCTTAACATGATTCTTAATAGGATCTTCACTCCTATTAAAACATATCTTTAGGTTAAAGATTTCTAGCTCTTCTTTTAAGAGAATACTAAGTTAAAAGCAATTGGCCTCACTTTTTTCTTCTTGAAGAATGAAGAATACAGTTTCTTTTTAGGAATGTGTCTTTGGTTTTAGGTATGATGGATATAAGTATATATCTCATCTTACCTCTCTCCCCTTAGTATTCCTCACGCTCATCTCAAAGACCCCACTTAGCCCTAGGGATGTTCCGTATGGTATAGGCTTGTCAAGTAATAGTCCTGCCAGAGGGGATCAGATACTGGACCTGTTGGTCAGCCACACAGGTGAGTTGGTTGATAATGTCAAGATTGGGGGAAGCCTGGGGTGCAGTCATCATGCGCTGGTGGAGTTTGCAGTCCTGAGGTATATGGGACAGACAAAGAGCAAAGTCAGGACTCAATTTTAGGAAAGCAAAATTCAAGCTTTTCAAGGAATCAGTCAATGGGACAGCCTGGGAAGCTGCCCTCAGGAAAAAAGAGAAGAACAGAGTTGGCAGATCTTTACAGAGAGTTTCCATACAGCGAAAGAATCTCCAGGTGTAAGAAATAAGGAAAGGAAGGCAGGAGACTGTGTGTCTAAGTAAAGACTTGCTGGTCAAGCTAAACATGAAGAAGGGAATGCACTGTATACCCTGGATACCTTTCAGAGTTAGAGAATCCACAGGTAACATAAAGCTCACTTAAAACTCACAGACCCTTATTGCTTTTCTCATTGTTTTCTAACATGTAACACAGGAGAGATTCTAGTGGCCTGGCCTTAATGCTTTTGAGTTTCTAATAATTTCTAATTATGTTGAAAGAATAATATTTGTATGGGGACTTGTATGCTTGCTTACTTGCTTTTTAAAGATTATGAGTTTCTGAAAGACATTGTTTATAATGTGAAAGTCAAATGCTTGCATTGTCTTGCAAAAGTCGTAACTTACCCTTTCAGAGAGAATGAACAGCCTCAGTTCCAGATGGAGTCTCTGGAAGCTGTGAGTGTGCGTTCCTGGTAGCTCATTTTAAAAATGTAACAATAATACAAGTTATAATGACATACTATTGCAACTTTTATAATAATTATTAACGAACTATGAACAACTCATCAAAGTATTGGGTCTTTTGCTTCTACAGATTTCAGCTGAATATGAAAAGGAAGAAATTCTTTGAAGAGTGGGGTGAGTTGAAAGAGATATTATACTTACTTATACTAGGAGATAGCAAACTCCCCCACATTTCTCTCTTTTCCCATACAAAACATCTTACTGCATAAGACATGGGAATACCTTTACACTTTCCCCTCTTCCCCAACAAATCACATGTGATGATTCTTGGAGGTCATCTTTGCGCAACTCATTAGTTTGTAGGACACACCTGTTGGTCTTCTTCAAAAGATGCATTTAAATTAAATGACCCTACCATATTTATTAACTGCGTACACTACATTAAACAGAAAGGAATTCATTGTTCATTTGAGGTATTCCAGTAAGCTATCTGAATGGAAGGATGGTATTCTGTCTTGTACAAAACCATGATGATCAGTTACAGTTCCTGAGACACAGATGTTTCTCCTCTAGCACAATGTATCATAGAATCATAGGAAAGTTTGGATTGGAGGGGACCTTTAAAGGTCACGTAGTCCGATCCTCCCTGCAATGAACAGGGACATCTTCAACTAGATCAGATTGCTTAGAGCCTGTCCAACCTGACCTTGAATGTTTCTAGGGATGGGGCACCTATCACACCTCTGAGAACCTGTTCCAGGATTTCACCACTCCCAGTGTAAAAAATTTCTTCCTGATATCTAATCCTGCTGCAAGTGAAGATTCCAAGAAATGTTAAGGGCATACAGTAAAGCACAGATGCACTGTAGAGTCAGCGGGAGATGTTATCTTTCAGATGACAAAAGAGGCCTCAGGAATGACCTGGCCAGAAAATATGGCAAGCAAGGAACTGTAGAAAAGCTGATCATGCAGCAAAGAGTGATTTTACTTGAATTGAATCTATTTAAGTAAGATAAATTTGACTTCTGTAAGCTGCAGCATGCTGGGGAAAGTGCAATGCAGTGGTCAACTCTAACGTCAGCTGTGTTGACTATATATCACAACTGTGTTGCTATATATGCTCAAGATGGGTAGAAGAAATCAGTGTTATATAACACAAAGGAGTTTATAAGCAGTGACTGGTGGTTTAGGAGAGTAGATAAAGAGAAACAACAGAGCAAGCAGAAAACTTATTGGCCTAACATCACCAGAGAATAGCACCAGGACTTGAGAAATAGCACTAAACCCTGGACTTCCTTAGGGTTTTTTTCTGAGATATGATTAAACCTTGCTTAACTATTGTTTTATGTAGCAGACATGGAGCTGATCTTCTGTATCTTTCATAGTTTGTAAGTCCCATCTTGGCTAATGTGGTGTACTTCATTTGTACTTTGATGTGATATGGTATACTGTCATAACTTCTTTCCCTGTTTAATGCAAATTCCTTTCCCCACCACCTTTAAAGAGCAGCAGGTGAGTGAGCTGAAAGTACTCCCTCAGTCAGCCAGACCTGCTGGTCACTGTCCATGGTTTTCATTTGCTGTGCAGTCATGCTATTCCTGCACAGAAGGTATGCTCAGCTGGTAGTGTCTGGAAATGCTTGAAGCAGTTGGAAGAGACTGTGAGAAGCAAGTGAAAAGGCCAACACAAATGGAAGTCAATGCCAGTAAGTCTTAGTAATACACTGGGGTGAGGAAAATCAAAAGAGTGGGCTTTGATAGCTTTCATTATTCTCCTGCTTGCACAGTGGCAGAATGAACAGCTCTTAGTAAGAATTAGATTCTCCATCCTGAAGTAGTTTCAGGGATGAATGCTTCTCATGTGTGCCTTGCCATAGCTCCAATGTCATATAACATTCCTCATCCATCAAGCCTATGGTTTGGTACTACAAAATAAGTGCATGAGGAATACACAAAAGAAAATCAAGATGCAGCTAAAAATATCAAAGTTCACTTAAAAAGGATTGTTCCTCACTGCTGAATTCTAGTTGATGTTATTTTAACAAACAAATACAACAAAAAATGAGTCAAACAGTGAAAAACAGTATTTTTAAGACTCTTAGAGAAAGGCATAATTTATAGATTTATACATATCAAAATTAGATCTTAAAATATATTAGAATATCTAGGTAGAAGTTTTAAATTTTAAAAATATACAAGGAACCCTGAAATAAAATGAAAGAAAAAGAAACAATGGGTTTTCAGATGTTTCTAAAAATCTGAATGTTGATATATGTTAAAGCCAGAAGTCACTGTAAATCTTATGCTTTTTTTAACTTTGTTGAAAATGAGTACAAGACAATTATAATTATCATTATTTCTATACGCATGAAATTTCAGCAAAAAAAAGTCAAAAAATGAAATGTTTTCTGCAAGGCCAAAAATACTATTTTCAAAAGTTGAGAAGCATATATAAGTTTGAATAATAATTTTGTACCAACACAGTTCTTACTTTTCTACAGGTCTTTCTAAAATAAAGATAACTTTTCACAGTAAGAAAAGTACTTAGCTACAAAATTTGTAAAGATGATGTTTGGGACAACTGTTGTAACATCTGGATGCTACATTTTAAAAGAACATGGAACTGAGTTAGTATGAAATGTTCAAAGTGCATTTAAGAAATAATTAATAATTTATAAAGTTGAGAAGAAAAAATAGATCCACTTTAGGTGTCGTATGCAACTGAGCTGTGTCAAAGATCTGCACTGCTGTTCCCTAGACATTTATGTTGAGGGAGTACAACACAGCTTCTTTCTTGGTTTTTTGCCAAAGTTTCTTTCTGAAGAAAATAAGAGCAAAATACTACTTGCAAATCATAATATTTACATGCATGGAATAGTATCTCATTTCAACATGCAGTAGGGTTACACACAATACACATAGAAAGAGCCGGAAGATGAGGACTCTTAAGTCCCTCATTTAGAAATTTGAAGCTGGAGAGTAATGAGTAAGAACATCCTTGCAGATGGTGAGCTTAAGGGTATACAAGTGCCAAGTATTTGCTCAGTCTTTAAATGGCCGTCCTAGTCTTCAAAGGGCTGGACGTTGAAGACAACATGACATCAGAAACATTGAGAATCAGGCCCCTTTACATAAATTAAGATGGAAAATTGAAATGAACTGAATTACAACAGCACTCACAATGTTCATTGTGAACGTGAACTGAATTCAAAGAATGAAAATCTGTAAAAAAAGGTGCTTTCACTTTTTTTACTTTCCAACTGTAGTTTAAGTCAGGGGTCAGGAAACAGGTGGTGCAGTGAGAGTAAGGTGTGTCTCAGATAATTGAAAGAAGTAGAAGCAGATCTAGTATGTGTAGACAACTGTAATCAGAAAACTGCTGGAATACTGGCGAGATAACAGGACTTACTCAGGCAAAAAATATGGTGCAGAAAATGGACTATAAACTTTATAATAAGAAGGTTAAGAAGCAATCAATTTAGTTTATTGAACAGAAGACCGAGAAGTGATTGAGTACTGCTGCAAAAGAGATTGGTAATGTAATGGTTTTTAATAGTCTTCAGGTGGACAGAGAAAGATGCACAGACTACAACCATAAGGTAGATTCAATTTTGAATTAAAATGTCAATTTTTTTTTTTTTAAATTAAATGAGATTTAAAAAGAGGTGAAATTAACTGGGAAACCTTCTTAGAACATAATGTTTATTTCTGCATCTGGAAGATTTAGAGGTGTGGTAGTCATTTTGCAGACTTGAACTATAAAATATTTATGACTTGATCAGGCCTACTTTCTTAATTTCCTGCTACTTTATTTATATATCTTATAAAGTAACTAATGGGCTCTGATATGATTGCAGTAACTGGAGAGAAACACCTTTAATTTATAATAGATAGTTTTGTGAAAATACTAGCTTATTGCTTAATAGAAATAAAAAAAAAGAAAACAGTAGTTTGGAATTGCTGGTAAGAACATCATTATGCCATTTTATACATAAGGTACACCCAGACCCTTACTGCTTTTCTCTCTTTGGGTCTCATTATTTCTAAAGATACAGAAATGAGAAAGTACAAAAAAAGATATGAAAATGTTATAATTTCCCCTGAAAGTGTACAGATAGACAGCCTGCTGGTGACAACAGTGGAATAAATACCTTGTTTAGAAAGCAGTTGTCATGGGCAGGCTGTCTATCTGTACAGCCTCTCTGTATGAAGTATTCGGGTTGGATCCATTGGCAGCTTGCTAAAATACAGAAGATGACACCAAATGCACCTCTGGTAAGTGTATTTGTAAATGCTAATGCTTTTTTTAGTCCCTGTATATATTGCTTAGGACCACATATCCTTTTCAAATGTTTGGCATACTGTCACAAAACCTGCTACCCCACTTTGTGATACAAATTGTGTAGGCTGGCTTCATAGACCACTCTTCCTGTTTTGCCCTCAAGTATATATTGATCTTTTTTTTTACTCTAGATTCCTAGTTTTTCCTACACTACATCACAAAGCCATATATGTCAAAAACATGTACATATAATCTCAGCATAAGCCAATTCATTCCATTAAATACAATCTGAGCTCTGCAACTTTAAGCCAGAAGTGAATTAAATTTCATATATATATTTATTATATTTTGCTTATTCTTCATCATCTTCCAAAATAAGCATTTCCAAGAATGACCTTTTATCTTACTTGATTTATATTTTCCCAGGATATATCTACATTCTGTAGAAAGCTTTATTTTCCTAATGAACAAACAGCAAAACATTACTAAACTAGCTATTAATTAATCTAAACTGCTACTATAATCAGAGACAATGAAGCCAATACAGTTGTTGAGGGCTGTTAGCCTGTACAGATATAAATGTCTCTTTCACGATGATCTGGATCGCTCTCTAGTCTCCACTGTCAGTGCTGAGAAGCAGCTTGATCTTGCCTAAATGTGGGCTTCTAGTGTTATCTGTGATGTACTGGGGTGTGTGGGACATCTGCAAAGGGCCAGCAGGTATGATCCAAGGAGATGTCCACCCTACACACTAGCAGTCAGAGGCCAGACAGGATACACTGAGGAATTTTTTCATAGAGATTTCCACCTTTAGGTAACTGATTCTTCCTGTAGCTCTCCACTGAATTGTAACAAAAGTTTAGACATCTTCTAACACAAGTATCTTAAAACCTAAAGAAAGATTTTTAGTGTGATTTGGGAGGCTGTAAGGTGTTTTATATGCCCTCCACCTGGAGATCCAGACGGCTGTGGTTCTCCTATAGGTCCTGTGTCGTCTGTCAACCTTGTGTGAGTAATATGGATTTCTTATAGGGTCTCATACTGTATTAGATGCCTATTTTTAACTACCAATTTAACTAGTTTAGGAAATTAATATTCCATAAATCTTAAAGGATATATTGCTGCACCTACTTTTTTACTGGGCTATCATGGATCCTTTGAATGGAAGATTAAGAAAAAATAGACAATGCATAGGTATGAAGAAATCTTTTTGCTTCTATTCCAGTTTCAAATTTTTCACTTGTAGTGATTATTTCATAAGCTGATAAGTGAGATTAATACATCTTCTAAACCATAATGTAAAATAAGACTTTTTTTTTTTAATTTCCTTTCTTCAAGTAATTAATTCTTTTTTGTATGCTTTGTACCCTGCTTGCACTTACCTTCATTTAGCTTTGATGCTGGCCTGTTAATTACAGCTTTATTCAAATGCTCTTTGTGTTTTTCTTGTTATTTAAGAGAGGAATTAATTTAAGCACATATAAAATCTGCTGAAACACCTGCCACCCCAGCACCACCCACACATGACAGAAATATACCACAGAAATATACTGCAGAAAGCTACAATTTAGCTGTTTTATTCAAACTAAGCAGATATATTTTTATATTCCCTGCTACCTACATAAGCAGCAAAGGATTCCCTTTTCAGCCTTTTATCTTTTAATCTAGGTGCATAATTTTTGTTTCTCATTTCTAAAACTTTCTGGAACTCTGTCATGGTTTAGTCATGTCAGGCTAAGCACCACCAGTCGCTCTACCACTCCACCGCCCACACCCCCAGTGAGGAAGTGTCAGAGGAAAAACAAGGGAGGCTCATAAAAGTTAAGAACTATTTAATTATATAAATGAAACATATGCAGTTACTAACAATGCTATTGCTGATAAGTAATTAAAAGAAGAGAAAAATAGAACAAATGATACAGGATCTCACCACCCGTGGATGGACATAGCCAGGTTCCAGGACAGCAAACAAAAATAAATCCAAAGCCCCGAGTAGAAAAAAACCCTCCCTGAGCCTGGGAGCCAGAGCAGGGGGAAAGAAAAACTTCCAACTCTCTCTTCCCAGTGAAATTTGCCTGAAAAAAATATGCTACTTGTCTGCTAATCACCCACGAGAGGTCCGGACAAAGCCCATGCTGCCAAGAGAAAAAAAAAAAATGCACTGGAGGCAAAAAAATGTGCTGCCAGCCGCAACCTCCAGGTCGCCCCTCCCTCCCCCCACCCCACCTTCCAGGTCCAGCCTCTGCAAACTTTGCCCTGGCCCACTCTCAGCACTGCTGGTACAGGGGTAACAGTGATCACTTAGCTTGATGTATTATGGAATGAAACAAAATCTTAAAGACTGGCCCCAGGAGAGCAGCTCATCACTGCCTGGGACCAGGACAAGCTACAATTCAAAGGGATTTGAAATATAAAATTTCACATTTACCTTCACAGTTTTAGAGCATTGAAGATCAGGGAGTTAGGGGGAAAGGGATCCTGACTATGTCCTCCTGGTAAAATACTTCATGGTCCGTTTGTTCCATTGAGGAAGATGTTACATCATAGGACTACTGTCATGGGCAGTGAGATAATGAAGTACCCATAGTACATGAACATGTGTTTGGATTTCTCAATGAACTATTTAAACTGAACAAGGATATGGAGAGGCAAATATTGCAGGATATGTGTTTCACTCCTGTTTATCATAAGCTAAGTTATTTACTTAGGCTACTAAAATAGTGATTGTATTTATTAAGCACTGCCAGTAGGGCTCTCTCTTGCATTATATTTGAATTCAATCAGGACACTTTAATTTTGTGCCTATACTTTTTTTTTTTTTTTAAGCAATTTTAACCCTGAAATGATAAATCAAAAATTTGAGCGCCTTTTTATCCAGAGTTCCCCTAGGAAGATATTTCTAAGATAACTTTCAATAATTTGATTTAGTAGTGAAAATTTGCATATGTAATTAAGGCCCAACACATTTAACTGCAATGTCTCTTAAGAAATTTAAATAACCAAAGTTGTAAAATTTGACTGCTTGACACTGAAGTCTCAAAATCTGTCATGAGTTGACTCATGAGTCAACACTGTTGGCTCATGGTCATCCTGTTGTCCACTAGGACTACAAGGTCCTTTTTGCCAGAACTGCCCTCCAACTGAACAGCCCCCAACCTGTACTGATCCATAGGGCTGTTCTTCCCCAGATGCAGCACTTTACACCTGTCCTTATTGAATTGCATTAGATTTCTCCCTGCTCAGCTCACCAGTCTGTCCAGGTCACGGTGAATGGCAGCACGGCCTTCTGGCATGGCAGCCACTCCTCCCAGTTTGGTAACATCTGCAAACTTGCTGAGTACATTCTATCCCTTCCTCCAGGTCGTTGATAAATATATTGAATAGGGCTGGACCCAGCACTGACCCCTGGAGGATGCCACTAGCCACAGGCCTCCAACTGCCCCATTGACCACAACTCTGAGCTCTTTCCTCCAGCCAGTTCCCAATCCACCTCACTGTCCAGTAGTCCAGTCTGCACGTCCTAAGCTTGACTCTGAGGATGCCATGGGAGACCATGTCAAAAGCTTTGCTGAAGTCAAGGCAGACCACATCCACTGCTTTTCCCTCATCTGTCCATCCAGTGATGCCATCATAAAAAGCTGTCAGATTGGTCAAGCATGACTTCCTCTTGGTGAATCTTTGCTGACTACTCTTTATAAGCTTCCTTTCCTCAACATGCTTTGAGATGGCACTAAGAACAAGTTGTTCCATCATCTTTCTAGGGGTGGAGGTGAGGCTGACTGGCCTATAGTTACATGGGTCCTCCTTCTTGCAGTTATTGAAGATTGGAGTAACACTGGCTTTCTTCCAGTCCTCAGGCACCTCTCCTGTTCTCCAGGACTTTTCAAAGACTATGGAGAGTGGCCTAGCAATGACTTCCACCAGCTCCCTGAGCACTTGTGGGTGCATCTGAATACTAACATATAGCTAAATATGTTAGCTGTATATCACATCAAACAATGATCCAAGATTCATTTCATCTACTTCAGATCAAGTATAAATTAGATTAGAAAGTAATTAAGAGCACAGAATAAGATCAATATTTTGTTGGTAGTTTCTAGCTTTTTCCATTGACTGAAGACAGAAACTAGATGGCTGCCTCTGAGAGAACTCAAGATAAAAGAGATTAATTCTTTCCTAAGTGACCATCTTGTGAGTACCTTTAAAAATTGAAAGTATGAATCCAAGTTTCTTTTAAATACTTGATCTAATGTAATGTAACAGGGTAAATGAAGATTGAACCAATTCTTATGTTAATTCTGAATCGGTGGGCAGTCTGGAGATTCCTAATTCTTTGCCTTCACTTTTAATTTCCTCTTAATAATTATATCTGCAACCAAGATAAAAAAAATTATAAAATACTGATAGAAAGGCAATCATTGCAGAATTTATAACTATGGATGTGACCAGAGCAGAAATGCACCAGTCTTTTATTTATTACTACTCTTCTTCTGCTTCAGCTTCTTATCATCGTCATCGTCGTCAATTTAATAAAGTGACATGAAAAAAAACATAGTCTTCTTATAGGTTTTTAGAATGAGAAGAAGACTAAGTTTTGATAAACTATAACTTTATTTAACCAAATCAAAATTGACTACATCTTTTGTTCATAGAATGAATCATAGAATGGTTTGGGTTGGAAGGGACCTTAAAGATCATCTAGTTCCAACCCCCCTGACATGGGCAGGGACACCTTCCACTAGGTCAAGTTGTGCAAAGCCTCATCCAGCCTGGCCTTGAACACTTCCAGGGAGGAAGCATCCACAGCTTCTCTGGGGAACCTGTTCCAGTGCCTCATGGCACTGGGGTCTCACAAGAGCAGAGTACAGGGGGAAAATGACCTCCCTCGATCTGCTGGCCACACTTCTCAGGATACGTTGGGCTTTCTGGGCTGCCAGCGCACACTGCCGGCTCATGTTCAGCTTTTCATCCACCAGTACCCCCAAGTCCTTCTCCTCGGAGCTGCTCTCTATCCACTCTCCACCCAGCCTGTCCTTGTGCTTGGAATTGCCCCGACCCAGGTGGAGGACCTTGCCCTTGGTCTTGTTGAACTCCATGAGGTTGGCAGTGGCCCACCTCTCCAGCCTGTCAGGGTCCCTCTGGATGGCATCCCTTCCCTCCAGCATGTGAACTGCGCCACACAGCTTGGTGTCATCAGCAAACTTACAGAAGGTGCACTCAACGCCATCATCCATGTCACTGACAAAGATGTTAAACAGCACAGGTCCCAACACTGACCCCTGATGAATGCCACTTGTCACCGATCTCCCCTTTGACATTGAGCCGTTGGCCACCACTTTCTGAGTGCGACCATCCAGCCAGTTCTTTATCCATCAAGTGGTCTATCCGTCAAATCCATGTCTCTCCAGTTTCGAGACAAGGATGTCATGTGGGACAGTATCGAAGGCTTTGCACAAGTCCAGGTAGATGACATCAGTTTCCCGTCCTCTATCCACCAAGGTTATGACCCCGTCATAGAAGGTCATATCCCAGTTACTTCATTTCTACCAAGGTCACCATGCTGTACTAAAGAGAGTAACAACAAAACCCAACAGAAACTCATAGAAAATTTAATCTATCAATCCGCACTGTAAAATAACAAAATGATTTATAAAGGCTATGTCCATCAAAGTCATGTGACCAATATTTAAGGCAATACACAGACAGCTAAAGGAATACATTGCAAAATTGTGAAAAACAATAAAATATTTAAATTGTGCTTTTGTTCTTACTAACATTAGTTATTCCTAAAATTTCATGCAGCGTTTTTTGTTAGTAGAATCTTATAGAAAAAATCCATATATGTTTATTTGAGTAAATACATATTTATTCAGTAACAATTTCAACTTGTATGTACACTAAAGCCATGTATTTACAGAATCACAGCATTGCTGGAAATGACAGAGGAGGAAGGAGGATGACAGTAAGGCAAGAGAATGTCAGTGTCAATTTATCACCATTCTATTAAACAAAACCAAGCCTTTGGGCGGTGAAGAGGAATCTGGCATAGGTTCATATATAAATTCATGACCGTTTGCTCTTCTGCCAGAAATGTGTACAGTCATGAGTGATATTCATGTTAGAAATACTTTTGTAGAAATGAGGTACATGAGCAATTAGCATGATTAACCATTCCACTTTAGTTTGACATCTGCTCACACCTTTAATAATATGCTTTCAGTCACCAGGGATCCATATATTGATAAACTGTTTGGGCTTTTTTACGTACTTGTTCTTTGAGAGATATGTAATTTCAGTTAAAAGTCACAAACACACACACAAACCAACCTGTCAAAAACCTAGAAAATATTCAGCATCAGGAAACTCTATTTAGTTGTTCACTGATAAATGATACATAGATAACATTTAAATAAGACTTTTAATAGTTGGAAATGTAACAATTATGGCTAAAATTGCATTTTTTCTGCAGAATGGTAATGTTACTACAGCATACTGTTGACTTTCCAGCTGACCTTAAAACTTCTTGGATGGATTTGACTTCAGTTATATTTGCTTCCAGGCTTATTTCTGTAGTAAACAGTTTCAATTTTATCAATATTGTACAAATCCTGTTTTAGAGACTAGCTTGCTTTCAGCTCTGTCCATTGCTTTGGTCTCCCTTGTGTCTAGTACTTCAAAGCTGATACCAACTTAAGAGAGACCATCCTTCTTATGGTGAAAATAAGCTACAATTTGTTGCTAATTGTCTCTTATTTTAGCACCAGAAGTTGACTTTAATGTATTTAATTTAAAGACTCAAGATGTTCTGTGGGTGCTTTGGCTGCTGTTTCACAGGGCTTGGGTCTCCTTTAGGATCTGCCTCACATTCTGTCTCATGCCATGTCTTCTTCAGTTTCAATCTGCTGCACCAGAAGATAGCCGAGGACAACTTACTTTGGTGTTCTGGAAGTAATACTAATGAAGCTGAGCCTTGTTCACGTCACCCACCTGCTCTTGTAGATGTCCCTCAGAATTCTACATAAAATTAATTCTTCAAGATCAAGATCAAGATCTCCTTAAAGACATGACTTCTTTATGGTGATGCTCATTAGGAACCACATTCCATGATACTATGGCTTCTATGGAAGTGCAACAAAAAACTCCATGTTTTAATTAGTTTGGGTTTTTTTTTTTTTTTAATTAGATTTTCTCAGTCTTTCATTTAGAATATACAGTACACCATTTGTTTTCTTACTTGGTTGCATTAAATATTTACCTTTTTTGTCTGTTGACATATTCTTGAGAAGATCTCTAAAATTATTTAAAAATTATAATATTTATTATTGTAATTATTCTGTTTCTGATGTCTGGGAATAAAAGTAGAAGAGATTGCCATAGTAAAAGCAAACAAACACAGACCCCCACCCCTACCTCCCCCCCCCAACAACAACAAAAAAGCAAATCTAGCAATTACATATTGAAGAACACTGGTTTGATGAGGCTTTAAACTGAAGGAGAGTAGATTTAGATTACATATAAAGAAGAAATTCTTTACTGTGCGGGTGGTGAGGCACTGGAACAGGTTGCCCAGAGAAGCTGTGGGTGCTTCCTCCCCGGAAGTGTTCAAGGCCAGGCTGGACGGGGCTTTGAACAACCTGACCTAGTGGAGGGTGTCCCTGCCCCTGGCAGGGGGATGAGATGATCTTTAAGGTCCCTTCCAACCCAAATCATTCAACGATTTCATGATTTTATAACACAATCATTCAGGTGAAAGGGAAAAAGAAAACAACACCAAAACACAAACAAACAATCAAACAAAACAAGAAAATCCCAGATACTCTAGGAATGGTGTGCATAAGAACATAGAGACCAGAAAGAACTGAAAACAAAAGAGTACAACATTATTAATACAAAGATAAATGAGGAGAGAATTGGTTTATTATGCTATCAACCCTTAAATAAAAGGTGTTTAAGAGAGATTTATGTATGTCTTCAACTAAAATGTGAAAATTTATCCAAAAACACCTGTCTGTAGTATAAGAATAGTTAGAGCTTTACTAAAGAAAAGGCATGACCAATTAATTCTTTGAATAACTCTGATGGTTTGATATTGGTCATCTGCCAGACCCCTACCCCTTCCCCTCAACAGGACAAAGGGAGAAAATAAAATGGAAAAGACCAAGGGATAAAGACAGGAAGATCACTTACCAATTACTGTCATAGGTAAAATGCTGACTTGGGGAAAATAAATTTAATTTATTGCCAAATAAAATAGAGTTGGATGGTGAGGAGCAAAGAAAAAAATTAAAACACCTTCCCCTGACCCATTTTTTTTCCCCGGGTTCATTATCTGTCTTTCACTCCAGATTCCTCTGCCTACGCTTAGCCTGTGCAGCACAGGGGTGATGGAGAATGGAATGTTGTGGTCAGTCCACAACACTTCAACTCTGCCACTCCTTCCTGATAACACTTTTCCCCTACTCCAGTGTGTCTCTTTTCCATGGGCCACATTCTCCTTAGGAAGTTTCTACTTGCTCTTGTGTGGGAACTTCCATGGGCTGCAGTGTGGATATCTGTGCTGATGTGTTCCTCTCCACAAGCTGCAGGCTGCAGAAGCACCTGTTTCTCTCCGTCATCTCTCACCTTGATGTCTGCACGGGTGTTTCTTACACTTTCCTTGCCCCCCTTCCACCCCCACCACTCCTGGGCAGCATTTTGCCTTTTCTTGAGTACATTTTCTCAGAGGCACCACCATCTTGGCTGAGGGGCTCAGCTGTGACTTTGTGGTGGGTAGATGGGAACCAGCTAGAACCGTCTGTGTCCAGCACAGGACAGCTCGTGTTCTTTCCTCACAGAGGCTACCCCTGAAGCCCCCCCACTGCCAAAACCTTAATATCTACATCCAGTACAGTGACTGTCTTTTTAGTTTCACCTTTCCTTCTTTTTTGTTTCATCTGTACTATGTGATTGCTTTGTGAAATATGTGTGTGTTTTCTCACAGCAAACACTTTGGGCTATACAGACTTCTTAATGCACATATGAAAATATTTCACTGAGTGTGTACGATGTGTACTAAATGACAATCATACAACAATATGGCTTCATTATTTTTCTTCCCTACATTGCATGAGAGGTCCTGTTTAGGATATAAACAATATACCAAGTGATATCTGTGTTTGAAGATTACTTCTGCACCTCTGAGCTACACAGTACACTGTCTTTTCTCTTTCATGCAATGTTTTTTAGGTCTCATGATAAATATTTCTTTTCTAATAAAAGGTTATTGAAACCTTAGAAAGGCCCTCAAATGAGATATAATATCAGCAAAATCCTCAGGGAAGGAAACAAACTTCTTTCCATTAGATTTTCCTTTCTTGATGACATATTTAGAAAAGCAGAATCTTTCAGATTTTTATAATATGCATCAGGTGGTTTTGGTTTTCTTTTCCTTTTGGTGATTTACTGGTGGGAAAAAGGAATTATTTTAAGTTTCCCAGGGAAAAAAAGAAATTGTTATATTATGAGATTTCAAAGGTCTGAAAGAGACGTCAAAGTGATTAATCTGTATTAGTTAGATGGAGAATCTGAAAATCAAAATCATCATGGTCTAGCTCATAATTTTTAACATAAAGAGTTTTTCTGTACATTACACTATCAGCTCTTAAGTTTGCAAACCAAAACCACTACTGATTGACTTAGTTGTTTAATAATACAATGTCCCTTTGAAACACCAAGGAAACGTTTTTCAGTTTATTTTTTCTTTTTTACTGTTACAAGATATACCAGAAGTCCATCATGACTGATTTTTCTTGTATGTGCCTACCTTTAAGATGTGGTTCCAGCTTTTATACCCTGAGTAGGCCAAGGCACCATGTGCAATCAAAATGCATGCACCACAGCTCTGAAAAATAAAAATATTTCGAACACATGCTTACTGTTGCCTATGATTCTTCTCATCTAATTTTCACCATCGAAAAAGTCAGGTGTCTAGTTTAATGTACTGAGGGAAGCTGCTTCCACTGGTACTGGAGAGAGAGAGGCTTCTCCCTGAAGTTGTTCATCCTTGTAACACATGTAGGTGGAAGAATTGGTTCCCTGAAGAGTTAATATGTTTCTCTATTAACTGTAGAAGAAATTTGAATAACTAGAAGAGAGATTTCTGGAGACCTGAAGTTAGGTGAGATAAGTCTTATTATTTTTTTAATTTTCCTAATCAGTATTTTTACTCTGTGTTCTTCTGACTTTCTCTAGATAAAGTATAAATCAGGAGCGGTTCTCTGCAAGCAAACTGATTAAAGGAAAGAAAAAAACCCCAACCCTTCAAAGAATATTAATCAACTATATTCAATTAGTGGCTATTTTCTGAAAGCTGGGTCTGTTATTGGGATACAAAAAGCTGCTAAGAGATGTTCAAATTTGGTGGTGTTTTCTTCCATTCTACCTTAGGAGCAGGATTGAGAGTGGCTCTGCTAAAAGGTAAGAAACCTGTAATTACATTTTTTTTCCTCAGTTCATTCTATCATACAAACAATTTTCTGTCTTATACAGAAATTCATTTTCTTTCAAAGATTAAAAGTGGTCATTAATCTCATTCATAGCCTCTTTTCCATGTGAATCTGAAATTAATCAGAAAGTTTCAGTTTGACCAAAGGGAAACAAGTTTTTTGTTGCCTTTTTTTTTTTTTTCCTTCATGTGAACTGAAGAGTCATCATAACCTTTATAAAAATAACATGAAATTGAGTGAGGAAGGTATAAGTAAGGGGAAGTATGGAAAACTGTTTCTTACATGTTTTTGTGAAAGATGCAGTGCTTTGAATGAAATTCTTCATATTTGTGAGCAGCAAAGTAGTGAACAAATTACTTGTATGACAAGTGAGCTACATTTCTGTCATCTGTCTGCAAGTGGCATTTGTAGGAGACACAAAGCCAAAATGTATGTAGAAAATCATGTCTAGGTTAATTTTCCTTTTATCTGGATAAAATTTAACTTTCCCTTGTACCTAAGTCCTCTAGGTAATTTTTGTTCTGCTGCCGACTCTAATCCAAGGGTCAGATTTTTCAAAACACAGAATCTCAGTGATGCTTAAAATTCTTTAACATATGCACATACAAACCTTTAATGAACAGTTGTACATACTTTCATTGAAGGCAAAAGAATTTATTGAATTTTCTGACTGTTCTGAAAAAATTACTGAAGAAAACTGTAAAATTTGAGTACTATTTTTTCTATATGCTGTATAATTCAGCCCATAAACCCCCATGCTATGAAATAAAATTTTCTACTATATTTTTAAAATGATAAAATATTTTAAAAATATTTTTAATGTTCTATATTTTTTCTCAAATTATTTTTAAATTTTAAACACTAGATAACCGAGTTTCTAATGAATTTTTTGAGGGTTGGGTGGTGGTGGTGGTAGTGATAATTTTTCTCAATATCTGTATATTTCCTTGAAAACATAAGTCCTTGATTGTTACATCTGCTGTGTTGTTTTTCTGTTGCTTTTTTCCCCAGAGCTTTCATATTTATCTTTGCAATGGTTCTCAAAGTACATCTCATTGGTTCATACAGGAATAGCATCTTTAAACACCACTGTCCCATCCTTTTCAGATGGAGGGAACTGGTTCTGTTGCAATGTGCCTCAATAAGTTTTCCACTATCTACAAGGATACAGTTTTCCATTATCTACAAGGATACAGGAGGCCTTTATTTATTTCTTCTAATTTCTTTAAAAAAAAAAAAAAAAATCCCAACCAAACATTGAAACCCCAGAAGGATTCAAATAGTTTTTACATGCACAAAGCAGTCAGCAAAAACAAACAAACAAGGTGGATATTTTTACAGTACTGGTTCTTAAAACATTTATTTGTGATATTTTACTATTTCAATGCTTTGCTTTATTAGCAGGATTATAAAAGTCTTAATATAATCATGGTGTGATGCAACAATAATTTGATGTGCTAATAGAGCAAAATAGTTAATAATATGATGTGAAGGACAGTCATAATTGTTCACATATTATTTTGACAGGCCAATCTAAATAGCTACTGTTTCAAAGGACATCGTATCAGAACACAGACTGCATAGTTTCTCCAGAAAACCTAAGATGTGCTTATAATAATCAGCTTACTGCTTTGCACTTGCTGGAAGCTGTTTACTATTTCTATGGGTTCAAACTAGTGCTGCTATGTTGTCTCAAAGAATTTCAGATGAGATTGCATCAGAATGAGAACATTTATTTGTAGAATTTTTATACATTTATGCATCAACATAGAATGTACAAAAAGGTAGACTCTGAAAATACATATTTCTTCAGAATTATAATGAATGAATTTTTATGAGAAGGAAATATTTTGCAATGTCTCAGTGCATAGCCAGTCACCTAAATACATTTTGTTTTCCTAAAGTGTTAGTACTTTTTTATGTAAACTTTCTGATCTTTTTGTGTTTACTAAGTCTGAAGATCTATTTCATAATTCCAAGGAAAGATTCCCCAAAATTAATTAATAATGACAATTGATAAGAATTTAGATCAAACTTATTAGAGTACAAGTCATTTTTGAAAAAGTAATAGAAAAGTGGAAGACATGAACACAGCATCACTACCTCTTTATACCGTATGTGACTATTAAATGGAATATCAAATCTTACCACTTTATGTTACAGATTTTCTACTGCTATACCCAGGTCTTCTTCCAATGCCTGAATATCTTATGTTGTGATCGTGTTTACAAATTTCAAACTTCTATGGCAATCTTCTGCTAATAATATTCTCTAAAACCTCCCAAATTTATACAATGAGTATCATTCCATATTGCAGTATCCTAGATGCCGTTCCTTAGCTCAAGATACTCAATGCACTTGACATAACCTTTATAGATTTATAGATTTGCAAGGCTGAGTGGAATGATTATATCTTCTTAGCCTGATCCTCCATATGGCACAGGATTATTACTTCCCTGTATTGATTTTTTACGGACTAGAACGTACCTTTCAAGAAAACAAAAAAACAAACCCAACACTAATAAAAACTTTGAGGATTAGTAAGATTCAGTAATAATAAATAATCCACTACATATTTAATAACATTTTCCAGTATCAAAAATTATCTGTGGTAAAGATTTACCAATTTTTTCGAGTTTAAATTCGACTTACCCTGATAGTCAGAAACCCAGGGGTCTGACTACAGGTAAAAATACTTCTGCATTAAAACATCCTTATACTTTGCTTATAAACCATGCTGGTATTCTTGCAAAATTTCAGTATTAACATAGCTGTTCTTTCCTGTTAGAGGGATTAATGTCTCTCTACTTTTAATGGGCTAAACTCTATGTTCTTTACTCAAGCCTGTACTGGTTTTGGCAGCAATAGAGTTAACTTTCCTCATAGTAGCTTGTATGGGGCTATGTTTTGGATTTGTGCTGAAAACAGTGTTGATAAGACAGAGATGTTTCTGCTATTGCTGAGCAGTGCTTACGCAGCATCAAGGCATTTTTGCTTCTAACAACACTCCACCAGTGAGTGGGCTGGGTGCCCACAAGGAGATGGGAGGAGACACAGCTGGGATAGCTAACCCCAATTGATCAAAGGGATATTTCGTAACATATTACATGATGTTCAGCAATAGAAGTTTGTGGAAGAAGAAGGAAGAGGGGGACATTTGAGAGGCTTGGAGTGATGATGTTTGTGTTCCCAAGTAACCATTACATGTCATGGAGCCCTGCTTTCCTGGAGATGGCTGAAAACCTGATGGGAAGTGGTGAAGAAATTACATGTTTTGTTTTGCTTGTGTGTACATTTTTTGCTTTACCTTAAATTGTCTTTATCTTAACCAATTTATTGTCTCACTTTTACCCTCCTTATTTTGTCCCCCATCTCACCAGGGGGCTGTGAGTGAGTGGCTATGTGGTGTTTAGTTGCCAGTTGGGATTAAACCATGACAAACCTCTATAATTATATTTTCCTGATATACCATGAATATATCTGACATATTCTGAATATTTTCTATTTCCTGATAACTTCTGAAATAAGTTTGCTTTGCCTTAGCTCTCAGTGTATGTGAATTTGCTTTGCTTAAGTTCTGAGATGACCAAAGGCTATGGGACTGCAAACAGAGGGAAAAAAACCCAAAATAAACCAAAGCAAAACCCCTTGAGCTAATGGACTGTTTAGCCAAGTAAGGTTTATAAAATTGAGCTCTGCATCTTGTTAACACAGTCACTGAGCTTTTGGTATGTTCAGAGCTCGAGAACACTAGGTCATGTATGTCCAGTTTATATCATGTAAGCAGGATGATGTATATACATATAATGGACTTTGTGTCTACTAGGAGGTGACACATGAATTTTCTGTGTCTCCCAAATGTCTGTGTTGTTCATCACGGGGTTAGAAGTTCTTCAAGGAATCAAAGAAATTTCTGTGTCTTCAGTGCCAGAGTTTTCCTCTTTTCATCATGTTAATCTGAAGAATGCATTTATAATTTGAAAGTGCATACCTTATGCTTTTATTTTGACAGATTAAGAAAGTGAAACTTTCCATTTCTTCCTGTAAAACCATCAATTTCTTCAATATTTACAGTAGCCCTCAGTCCAGTTTCAGTTAAACCTTCGTAAGCATGGATGAGCTCTTACAAGCACCTTGTATATTGCAAATACAGCTTTCCTTTTACTGGAAATAACTTTACTTACAGAGGCTGAGATTGCTTTTACATGCTTAAGGCCTTGTATCTACCTGAAAAGACCTTTGGAAACCAAGGTATGAAAAATGACACAAATATTGGAACTTTCACACCTAACTTACAGCAGACACCTTCATGATTCTATGATTCTATGTAGAGCCTTACATTTAGGTGTCTGAATTTTGAATCATAGAATGGTTTGGGTTGGAAGGAACCTTAAAGACCATCTAGTTCCAACCCCCCTGCCATGGGCAGGGACACCTTCCACTAGACCAGGTTGCTCAGAGCCTCATGCAGCCTAGCCTTGAACACTTCCAGGGATGGGGCATCCACAACATCTCTGGGAAACCTGTTCCAGTGCTTCAACATCCTCTTCATGAATAACTTCGTCCTAATATCCAATCTAAATCTCCCCGCTTTCAATTTAAACCCATTACCCCTTGTCCTATCACCACAGGCCCTACAATCCGCCTCCAGCTTTCTTGTATGCCCCCTTCGGGTACTAGAAGGCTGCAATAAGAATGTGCTGACATCTTTATTTAAAAAAGGAAAAAAAAAGAAAAAGCCTACTAAGTTTGCTGCAGAACACTTGTTACTGTTAAGCAATGATGCAAGCAATTAAATGAGAAGGGAAACCATAGGCAATTACAGGCTCTAGAAAACCTATAAATCAGACTGCACTTATGACACAATCTGCACTTTACACCTGTACATTGTTTGTAAGTCTTCTCCTGTAAGTGTTTCATACTATTTATTTTCTATCATTGTTTACTGTTGCTATTATTGTTATCACTATACCATACTTGATCAAATAGTGTCAGCATCGATAAATAAAACAATAAACCTTTTATCTTAAAAAGTATCCCTTTACGATTTCTTGCTTGCTTTTTTGCATGCTCATATAAGGAAAACCAATATGACAAGCTTAATCAGTTACATGTAATTCCATGTAAAAGCATGCTATTATTCAGTTAAATTTAGTTCATCAAGTTAAATGGTATAAAGAAACATGAATAACAAACGTACCACATTTATACTGATGGTTGCAGATATAAAAGCCCATATGAATTCAATTCTGTTTTTATCTTAAAGGAAGAGAAAAATTAAACTATCACATTTCTAGAATTAGTGTAATATCCAACTGAAAGAAACACGGTATGTTCTCCTTTTTGCCTTATTCAGGTAGGATAAACTCACTCATGTTTCTGGAGCATATTTCTGTACCTTTTATCCATATTTTAACACCCATAAATGCATGCTGACTTGTGAGAAAAAGCTGAAAATTTTATAAACTTTTTTTATAAACTTTTAAAAACTTTTATATTTTAATATTTATTAAAATGTTACCAGAAGGTTTATAGGTAAGTGGTACATTATATTTTATTTCCTTTACAAATAAAAGTTTTATCTTTTTAAAAGAATGTACTTAAATTACTTTCTTGCACCTTTTTTTTTTCTTTTTTTTTTGCCTCATGTTATGCATTTCAGTAGGATGAATGTCATAATATCTCTCTACTTCAATATTTCTTCTGCTTTATCTGTTGCACTCAGCAACCAGGAGGTGAACATAAAGGCTCCTTAAACCCATTACAAAATATGAAACCGGTTTATAAATTATGAAACACATTTTTCATCTATCAACTGTTGCAAAAATTGTATGAAGTTAATTGTCTTAACTAGCAATGTAGAAAAAGGAGGCATTAAAAAAACAATCTGTATCTTTCTTCATTTATTAGCCATGTAGTTGTCTGTAATACTATAGCTGCCAACACCTTCTTGGAGAAAAATAATCTTCATGAGTATGTTGTCTTTAAGTCAAGAACTTTGGAGAGGATAGGACTAAGAACTAGTAAGCTGCTTCCTTCTATGTGCCTTAAAGGATGTATTCATTCTCTCCTTCATGGCCACCTTTTTAGATTATGAAGTACAGTCCCTTTCTCATTTCCTTGTGATGTCAAGGAAAATACCTAAAAAGTGGGAGCTCTGGTTATATATTCCTGCAGGTTTGCATTAAAAAAAGTCAGTCATCATGCCTTTATGATGGAGCCTCTTAGACCCTTAAGAATACTGAAAGAAACAGATGGTTAAAGCTCCATTAATAGTGTGATCACTAGTGAAAATAAAGCTAGTAGGCACCTGGCATGCAGGTGAAGTGGCCAGGGAACTGGAGAGATGTGTCTCTAAGAGCAAGACCACAGGAGGAGCTGGCTATCAGAGGGACCCAAGGTCAGCTGCTGGAGGGATTATGGGGTCTCTGTGTGTTTGTGTCAAGTGGTGAGATATCCAGGGAGATGAAGGATCCCGTACCACCTGCTGGATGGACCCTGTGTCCAAGACCAGTTCCTGGGGAATCTGTTGTGTGTTAATGCCTGTTTGTGTGTAAGTACACTCATCTGTCTTAGGAAAGGGTGTCTGGAGTGGGGTGTGGTCTCGGGGACTCATATATACAGGTGACAACAGCTGTAGAGACAAGGACCCATGGGTAGCTGGAAAGACTGAGTGTCTGAACCCTGCTGCTGGGGACAATCCACATATGGATAAATTTTGAATTAATTGACCTGTCTGAGATGAGAGGTACATGACCGGGTTTGTGTTCATGTGAATGCTCTGTGTGTCTGTCTGTGATCTGTGTGGCTGGGTACATTTATATGTGCATGTGTATTGTCTATATGAGCTTGTGTGTTCCTACTGGGATACATGTTCAGGTTCACTACTGGTTGGTCCTGGGGACATGGAGCTGTGTCAGCCTTGTCTCTGTTGGACAGCTGGATTTAGTTATCCTGTAACAGATATTCCAAGGTAAAATATGTCTTTTTCCTTGTGTTTCTTGGTAGTTTGGCATAGCTCTCTAAATGGCATGGTTTCTTGTGACACTTTCTAAAGTTACTTTTCCCTCTGGCCCATCTATGGCTCATGTTGGAAGTATGGTTTCAGCTCAGCTGGTTCAGATAACTAAGACAAAATTTTGGATGTTGTACTGCATTGCACAAGGAACTTGATCATAAATAAGAATCATAGAATCATAGAATCATAGAATGGTTTGGGTTGGAAGGGACCTCAAAGATCATCTAGTTCCAACCCCCTGCCATGGGCAGGGACACCTTCCACTAGACCAGGTTGCTCAGAGCCACATCCAGCCTGGCCTTGAAGACATCCAGGGATGGGGCATCCACAACATCTCTGGGCAACCTGTTCCAGTGCCTCACCACCCTCTCTGTGAAGAATTTCTTCCTGACATCTAATCTAAACCTCCCTGATTTCAATTTATACCCATTACCCCTTGTCCTATCACTACAGGCTCTTGTAAAAAGTCCTCTCCCAGTACCCTTGTAGGCCCCCTTCAGATACTGGAAAGCTGCAATGAGGTCTCCTCGGAGCCTCCTCTTCTCCAGGCTGAACAAGCCCAGTTCTCGCAGCCTTTCGTCATAGGAGAGGTGCTCCAGCCCTTTGATCATCTTTGTGGCCCTCCTCTGGACTCGCTCCAAGTGGTCAATATCCTTCTGATATTGAGGGCTCCACAGCTGGACGCAGTACTCCAGGTGGGGTCTCACTAGAGCAGAGTAACTATTGAAACATAAGCAACGACACAGCCACATGCACACAGACATAGCTTGATAAACTGAAGCAGAAACAGGGAAGAAAAGTAGCCACATATATATATTTTAGAATTCTCTCAGTAATAAATTTATCTCCAATTAAAAAATCAAAGAAATTTAACAAAGAAAAAAGAAAACAGAATGAAAATTATATAAAGAGACTGAGTAGTGTTCACACTACTATAGGAAGATTGAAAAACCAGATTCAAAATTGTCAAAGAAGATGGAAATGGAATCATATATTTAGAGACCAGACAAAGCCAAATTCTCAAATATCTATGTAAGATAAGAAACCATGAGGCAATGACAGGCTTATATATGCCTTAAAACAAACAAACAAACAAAGTGGAAACATAAATTAAATAAATGTAATAAGAGAATTGTGGATAGATAGAGATAAGCAACTGAGGGAAGTTGCAGTGGTGTGAAAATGAAAGGAAGAATCTGGGATGGGAAGAAGAAAATAACCCAGAAAAAAGCTTTGAGAAGTTAAGACAAAGAGTTTTTTTCTAAAAAACTACAGAATCATTACACCGAAAATGGATCAGAATTATTCAGAAGGAAATGTTTTGAAATATACAGAATAAGTTGTCAGTCCATATTTTAATTTAGTCCATATTTTAACCTTGCAACAAAATACACCAAGCACTCAGAATTTTATCTGAAGTGTCTGTAAATTCCACTCTAAATTCTAACATAGCTCACAAGCACTTTCCAGTTCTACAAACTAAGGAAATCTATATATATACTTAAAGAAAGACTAAAAGTCACAGCTGTGAAGTTCTGTGAAAAGGGAGCAAGAAACATCAAAGGTGCTGCAAGTATTATACTTTCAGCAGTATGAAATTTGATGATCTCCATGCCAAAGGGGAAAGGGGAATAATCCCAAACAGTTCCTCAAAAAATAATGTGTTGAGAACTTCTTCCTGTGCCAAAACCTGATCAGCTAAACACTGAGTACTTGAGCAAGACATCAATAGGGGAAATTCAAGATTTTAACAGCAGTGAAATACTGTATACATTCTGCTATGCACACTATCTTTTTCTGCAAACAGTATCTGACATTTGATAGGAAAGTGAATAAAACTTACGCATTGTAAATGAAGGGAAGAGAAAAAGATCTTCCTGGGCTTCTATAAGTGATAAGAAGAGCCATGAAATATGCATTTAGTATAATAAAATATTTTCAAAAGTAGAAGTACAGCTGAATCTAATGCTAGGGCTACTTGAAATGGGAATGAAAGTGGGACTACAACTGGAAAAAAGTGATTACAGACAGACACTGCATTTTTCAGATAGAAAAATGACATAAAATTCAAAGTTTCAAAGTCTGACATTTTTTAATCTACCATATTCATTGAAGGGGTTGGAACAAGTATTTTCTAAAAGAAAGAGAATGTTTTCATGTATTTGTGTAAATCTCCAATTAGTCCTTTGTGGGTAGTTTACTATTGTACCTGCAAAGGATAATAGCCCAGGGTATGCTAACCCTAGTAGCTGATAGCCTGAAATATTGTACTCTTGACATGAGAAACCACACTAGTGAACTTGTACAGCTGTAACTGTAATATTCAGTAAACTCATCATATTTGTAGACACAGTAAAAGCTATTGAAATATTCATCTTACTGGTCTTTCTCCCTGTCAAAGCAGTATTTTTTACAATAAATTTTTTGTCTTTTGTTATTTACAGGGCGAAAGGCTTTGAAATTTCCACTAATTCATTCACAAAGCCATTTTATATCTACTTATGAGAACTTTTTCATATAAATACTTTCTAAAAAGATACCTATTTTTATATATATATTTATTTTCTTTGAACTTGGTTAAGATATCTTATCCCTCTTCAGTACCAATACCATAATTTTTCTTTTTAATCTTCTAGCCAAGCAGTATACACTTAATTTATTTAAGATTTGCTCATATGTCAATTCTTCAGGAATCTTCTTTTAAAGTCTTTTCAAGTACTGATTACCTTTCTGGTACAGAGGCACCTATAAGACAAGGAATATACTGTACACAAGGGGCTGGTCTCCAGGCAAAGGGATATAATGTAGTTACATGTTCCCGGTCTGTGGCATTGATATCATACAGATTATGAGAGAATTTTTATCTACTAATAGACAGTAAAATAATTTCTTGTGTTGCTGAATATCGCCTTTAGCTGTATTTTATTGCCACAGCTTAGTGGTTCCTCAGAGCCATTTTAGTTTTCTGAGAGATGAGGGATAACATGAGGATTTTTATAGAAAGCATGACTGAGGTGGAAGTGCTACCTCTTGTTCCAACGGAGGTGTTTAAATACTGAGGCTGATAAGTGGGAATGTGTAGCAGGTGCAGAATCCCATATGAAGAATAAAAGTAAACCCAGGAAATGATTCTTTAATGAGCTATTAAGAAGATTATTGCACAATAAACATATCCCTTAACAAAAAACAAGAAGCACAGAAGGTGCATTTCTTTATTCATCCTTAAAAAGTCTGCTTTATTTTTTATGGTCCTTGCTTTTCTGGCTTCTCTTAAGTGCAGTTCTGGGTCATTTAGCACTTGTTTTTCCTCCAAAACAGAGGCTTGATCATGTGGGTTTGACATTTTACTTTCTCCTGTTTTTAATAAAGATAGGCCAGTTTGATGGATGGTAATATTGAAATACACAACCTGCTGAGAATATCTTACATGGTTTAGAAATGTAATAGAGTTGTGCGAGGGTTTATAAGCATATCTAGAACACATTAGCAAGATGTTCCACATACTTCTAGTGATTACTCTGAGGTCTTAAAAAAATTATTACAGTTTTTCTCTGTGGGATACAAAAAAGAATGAATCTGTGTCACCTGTTCCTTAAAGGACACATACTGTTGCCTACAGCAGAAAGCATAACATTTAGATAAGAAATTATCACCCATGGCATAATTATTATCTGGTCACTAATAAATGATAACTCAGATTATCAGTCTAGTTTTGTAGTTTGTCTACATACATAAGCCCAGCCTCAGGAGTTTTTACTGAAACTTAAAGATCAGAAAATCTAACCCCTAGTCCTGGGTTTGTCTGGGATAGAGTTAGTTTTCACAAGAAGCTACTGTATCATGTGTTTTATTTTCTATTGTTTTAACTGCTTATTATTAGTAGTATTGTTAGTATCACTATAAATTTCATTTGTATTATTAAATAGTTATCTCAACTTTACGAGCTTTCCTTGTCTTTTCCTCTGACTCACCCCTACTGTGGGAGAGGGAGGGGAGGCGATTGAGCTACTTAATTGCTAGGTAAGTCTAAACCACGACAGGTGGGCATTGGGTTCTGGATGGTGAGCAATTGTGTTGTGTATCACTTGCTCTGTATATTCTTTTATTGGATTTGTTGTTATTTCTTCTTTCCTTGTGTTGACCTGTTAAACTGCCCATGTCTCAACCAAATGTCTTTGTTTTTTTCTTCTAATTCTCCCTCCCATCCCACTGTGGGGAAGAGGAGTGAATGAGCAGCTGTGTAGTGCCTAGTCTCTGGCTGGGCCTAGAGCCCAGAAAATCTCATTCTGACAGCTTATTCAATTTCTTGTTCTTGATATGCTGGTTGGCATCCAGTTTATAATGCAGAAAAGTTTGGTCTTCCTGTAAGTAATTTACTGTATCTACTGGTTGTGTGTGGATGCCTTGGATAGCTTGGAAGTTCTCATCACACAAGAAAACTACATTTATTGTAAAATCTTTTTTTTTAAAAAAGACCTCAGGAGACTTAGAAGATCAGCTAGTCCAGCTTCCCACTCAGAGCAGGTCTAATTACAGAAGACTGCTCAAGGCCTTCTCCAGCTGAGTTCAGAACATCTCCAAGGATCAAATTATCTTAATCTCACTAGGCAATCTGTTTCAGTGTTTGATCACCCCAAAGGTGATTCTCCTTTTTTTCTAAGCAGAATTTGCCATTGTCCAACTTGTGCCTGCTGCCTCTTGGCCTGTCACTGTGTCCCTCTGAGAAGAGGCTTCAATATATGCTATAATTAGGTGCTCTTAAGCAGCAGTATTGTCTTCCCTGAGCCTTTTCTTCTGAAGGGTGAACAAGCCCTCCTCACAGCCTCTTCTCATTCATCGTGTGCTCCCTAATGATCTTGGTGTGTCTCTGCTTGAATTGGTCCAGTTAAGTCAGTACCTTTCATGTACTGACATGTACTGTTTTGGCAGAGCCCAGAATCGGCCACAGTACTCACAAGTTCTGAACAGATGGAAGTAATCAATTCCCCCAACCTGCTGTCTTCACTTTTGCATATACCTCCCAGTAGGCAGTTGATCCTTGCTGCAAGAACATCTTGTTTTCTACCGGGACACTCACATACTTTTCTTCAAAGCTGTTTTCTAGACAGTCAGCCCCCAGTCTGTGCTGTTGAATCAGGTTATTCTGTCACAGGTGGAGAACTTTGGGTTTGCCTTTGTTAAACTTCATAAGGTTTCTCTTGGCCCATGTTTGGAGCTTGTGAAGGTTTCTCTGAAGAGCAACTAAAATTAAATGCTCCTCCCAATTTGTCTAGGCCTCCAGGCTGTTAAGAAGTTAAACAGTATTTTCACTAGCCTTGACCTTTGAGGTATGCCACTCCTGACCAGGTGCAATTTGACTTTGCACCACTGATCATAATCCTTTGAGATAGAATATGCAGCCAATTTCCCACCCACTCGGTAGTCCACTTATTCAGGCTGTAGAGGAACCCACACCTAGAGTGTCATTACCAGAGGTAGGCACCGATCCTCAAAATACTGCAGTTCTGAATCTTGAAAAAAATGGATTACAAACCCAGTGAAGGTTTTTGTTTTTTTTAGATCTTGTTGCACTCTTTTCTCCTTACCTAGTAAAACTTGAGAGAAAATGGGCACTACTGACTAATAAAACCTGAAAACCACCCCTCTTCATAAAAGGTGCACTTCAATAGGTTTGAACTTATATTTCTAGCTTTAAGAATTAAATTTAATTTCTTTAAGCCGTTTATATCTGTAAATCTGAGTCTTGAGTTTTCATTCTATCCCACACATATTTTTTTCTTAGCTTTGTTCACCTACCACAGAGAACTTAAACAGTCTGTTTTAATCAGTCTATTTTATTTGTAAGGCAAGTAACACAAGATCTTTTTTTTTCTTAGGTGACAGCAAAGTGCTTTGTTGTTCAATATGTAGCCACCACAATACCTTTCAAAATGTCAATTTCTGTCTGCCAGTTCTGTGTTTTATTTCATAGGATAGCTTAAAATACAATTGGACATGCAATATGATTTCCATTTTTATCACTACCAAGTTATTTCCACTAATATTCTACTGTCCTGGTTTAGCCCTGTTGGGCAATTAAGCACCACCAGCCGCTCTACCACTCCACCCCCACCCCTACTCCCAGTGAGGAAGGGTCAATGGAAAGCAAGGGAGGCTCGTAGAAGTTGAGATAAGAACTATTTAATTATATAAATGAAATTTATGGTGTTACTAACAATGCCATTTATATTAAGTAATTAAAAGAACAGAAAAATAGAACAAATGATACAGGATCTCACCACCTGTGGACAGACACAACCAGGTTCCAGGACAGCAAGCAAAAATAAATCCAAAGCCTCTAGGAGAAAAAACCCCTCTCTAAGCCTAGGGATTTCCCCCCTAGAGCAGGGGGGGGAAATTACCTTCAACTGCCCCTTCCCAGAGCAATCTGCCTGACAAAAGGTGTTAACTCTTAATCACCCGACATGAGGTCTGGAGGAAGACTGCTCTGCACAGAGAATAAAAAAACCTCTGCTGCCATCAAAAAACTGCGCTACCAGCTGGAACCTCCGGGGCAACTCCCCCACACCTTCCGGGTCCAGCCTCTGCAAGCTTCCCCCATGGCCCGCTCCCAGTGCTGCCAGTACGGGGGGTAACAGTGACCACTCAGCTTGATGTATTATGGAATGAAACAAAATCTTATAGACTGTCCTAGGAGAGCAGCTCATCGCTGCCTGAGACCAGGACATCTACTTGGCATGATTACCTTATCATCATATCCTCAAAAATACCAATTTACTTGTTGCCCACAAAATCTATGCATTCTGATACTGTTCACATCTCTGAAAGTAAAGCAGTACCAGATAACTTCTGAAGAATACATCTGTTTTTAAATGAACAAGAAAATACTCTTCTAACATTAAATGTCATTACAGAAAAGTTTACAGACACTCCAATGAAGAAAAGTCTTTACTTATACTTCTGTCGGAGGAAAGTCTCTTGATAAATGTTTGTAAAAGGAAAAAAATAACAGAAATATATCCTAAAAAGGAAAAAGGGTAAATGAAGTTGTGGTTCTAATGAATTTCCATATACAGACTAGCGACAGTTATGAAAAACTGGATTTTTATTTTTTTTTTTTTTTTTTTGCATTTACCTTCACATCAGACTGATCAATAAATTGACAGAACAGATGTATTTTTGGGACATGAAATAAAATCACAGTTGCTTGGCTTAAATAATGTCTTGAAGAAATGTGTGATGTTAGTAACATCAATAAAGCTTGTGCCGACTGAACATAAAATATTTTCCTGAATCTACTAAACTTTTGATTGTGCTTAAACACATATTTGTAATGGAAAACTCATATTACAAAAAATCCATTTGCAAAAAAGGAAAGTTTAATCTTAGCTTTGGGAGTCCTAGCAAGGTCAATTGTAGAACCTAAGTTAGGAGATTACCCAGGCTGTGTTTGCAAAAATGCAGTTTACACATCTCTATGAGGAAGTAAAATAATCTTAAATAGGAGTATAATTGAAATTAATACAGTGGAGGTTTCATTTCAATACAGAAGAATGAAGCTTTGTTAGTACAAAATATATTTATCTTATAATGATAACATCAGCACTGAAGACTGAATGAAAGAAAAGGTGTAACATTGTCATACCTCGTACAAAACTAAGATGCTTTATGCAGATGCAAAAACACATTGAAGAAAAAAATGAAATATTAAAAGAGATAAATTAATAAGGCAAAAAATGACAGATTTTATAATGATTTTAACAGAAGTGTCTAGTCAATTATATGTGACATTTTCATTTAAAATCTTAGTTTTCTAATCAGCAAAGGCTTGCATTTTACTTACTGTTAATGTCTCCATATGATTATTTTTCTCTTGTAGTTCACATTTTCTCTTGGATTGCTATGCTTTCCCTTTTGTAATCTTCAGTGTTTGTCTAAGATTAAAGACTTCAGCTCTCTTTTAAGCTAGGGACTCTTTTCATGACTTAGCTGCAATTACATCCCTTAATGAACAGGTTACTGGAAAATTGTTTAAACATCTAAGATCATTGAAAAATAAAGAAAAGAAAGAACACCTCTCCCCTCCCTGCTGCTTTGTTGTATAGGCTCTTTTGTTATTTGTACTGTAGTAACTCCCAAAGGCCTCAGCCATGAAGGTGCAAATGCTACAAGGCTACATGTGTTAAACATAGTGAAAACCCCAAAGTATGACAACTTCTGCCACCAAGAAGTTTAGACCCGAACAAGGGTCACATATTTTCATTTCAGTCAAATTTGCATATTTATCTTAGATGTATTTTTGAATATAAACAACAACTTTAGTCTAATATACTTGAAACTTGTCTCACTAAACTCTAGAATGGTTGCTTGGAATGCATAACAGTTACTAAGACTGCAAAAATCATCGTATGTTACTCTGTACTTCAACTGAACAGGTATGCTTTCCTCAGCTGACAGATGTCCTAAATGAAAAATTGCTCAGTAATTCTGAGAAGAAAAAAATAAGTGTATCTCTGAGATGTGAGTGAACTCCACATTAAGACTCCTAAATTTTGAAACCTATTTGTATGGGTTTCCATGTGAGCAGGGCAGCTTGGTCTACTATCATTTAGAGGATCAGATCACATTTGAGAAATGTTTATTGGAACTTGTTAATATTTCCTTGGGCTCATGGTAGATTTCTGGCAGGTGTAAGCCAGCTGTATGCCATATGTACCAGACCAAGGTAGATGTTGTATATCCTGAAATGTCTCAAAAGTCACCAAATGTGCTGTATCTGAGTTGCTAGACAGTGCAGAATCTGGAAAGTTATTCACCTGCCTGAGCCCAGGTAACTCATGCCATATGAGGAATTCTTTGGTGTCTTGCCACATTTGTAGCTGCTACCCCAGAAAAATACAGTTTCCTTGTAACTTCTGTGTCATACTTATCAACTTCCTATGGTTGCTTCTGGTAGACATAGTGTTAAAGCAGCAATAGACACTAAGCTGAGGTGTCTGAATCAATCTTGAAAAATAGTAATTTAAAATGCTTCCTGGCAGAACTGTGCAATGGAACCCACCCTATGAAGTGGCAAAATGAGTAAAAAATTAAAATCAATATACTTTTTTAAGCACTAAAATATTCTCAGAGTAGATATTTTTGCTGATATTTTTCTTTATATAAAGCATGGGGAAATTTCATAAAGCATTAGACCACCAAGGAATTTGAGACAGCTTACATAATTTAACCAATTTATATTTTTTTGATAAAAAAATATTGCTACAAAAATTTTCAAATGAATACCTAGTAACACATCATCATTTTTGTTTGCACTGTTATTTGTCCATTGCAACTGATGCATCTGTCCAAAATATTTGTCAAATCAGATACCCAGATAAAAAAAAAAAAGCCTTGCAAGTGCAAAGATAGTGATAACTGCTTTACAATGTGCAGAATTAAAACAATCTGTATCACAATTATGAATAATATTTTCTTTTGATGACCTGAGAAGTCATGGAATTTGTTGGATTATTCAAAGTCACTTAAAGTTTTAATTCTCTTTCAAACTTCATAAGCCTTGCAAACATGACTGTAAATCTGCTCTTCACTCCATCTCTGAAGCCAGTGCAGGTTGTCCCACGAAATTACATTAATTTTTCTTCTGTATTAAATGACACTGCACATTTTATATCTGAAGTTTTTAGCTTATAGAATAAGTAATATATCATAATAGATATAATTATTCATTATAA
>NW_010262118.1:1042-8096 GCF_000690775.1 Eurypyga helias | reverse complement strand
TTTTATCACTTATGTACCTATAGAAACTCTTCTTGTTGCCACTGATGTCCCTGGCCATGTTTAATTCTATCAGTGCTTTACCTTTCCTAACCTGATCCCTGACTTAGACATTACTTTTGCCTGCTTCCACCCAGTGTAGACCTCTTTTTTGTGCCTCACTTTCTGCAGGAGCTGCTTGTTCATCCACACAGGCCTCCTGCATTTTTACCTGACTTCCTCTTCATTGGGATGCATCGCTCCTGAGCTTGGAGGAGCATATTGTTGACTACTAGCTGGCTTTCTTGGGCCCCTCTTCCCCCCAGGCCTTCATCCCATGAGACCCTGCCAATCAGTTCCCTGATGAGGCCAGAGTCTGCTCTCCTGAAGTCCAGTATACTAAGCTTGCTGCGCACACTTCTTGTCACCCTAAGGATCTCAAACTTTACCATTTCATTGTTGCTGCAGTCAAGACTGCCCTTGAGCATCACATTCCCTACCAGCCTGTTGGTGAGAACAAGGTCCAGCATACCACTCTTCCTCATCAGCTCCTCTATCACTTGGAGGGGGAAGTTATCACTGATGTATTTCAGGAGCCTCCTGGTTTGCTTGTGCCCTGTCGTGTTGTCCCTCCAACATTTATCAGGGTGGTTGAAGTCCCCCATAAGGACCAGGGTTTATGAACGTGAGGCTGTTGCTACCTGTCTGTAGAGGGCCTTATCTACTCACTCATCCTGGTCAGGTGGCCTGTAGCAGACTTTCTACAGTATTCCCTTACACTGCCCTCCCTCTAATCCTGACCCATAAGCTCTTGTTCAGCTTCTCATTCATCCTTAGGCAGAGGTCCATGCACTCCAGTTGCAACCCCTCAGTGTGTCCCCTGCCTGTCCTTCATAAAAAGCCTGTATCCTTCCATTCTGACACTCCAGGCAGGGGAGCCATCCCACCATGTCTCTGTAATGTCAATGAGGTCATAGCCCCTCACGCATGTACACACCTCTAACTCCTCTAGTTTATTCCCCATGCTCCATGAATTTGCACAGACGTATTTAAGATGGGCCCCCAGTGAAGCTGGCTTGCAGACTGGAGCCTCTAGAATTCTCTTGTTTTGTTTGCCAGGTGCTCTCCTGGTGACCTGTGATTCTTCTCCAGTCTCTGGGCATCTGTTGGTGGCACTGGTGTTTTTCTCCCCTTCTCCCTTCAAGTCCTCTTGATGAGCCCTGCCAATTCATGGGAGACAATCCTTTTTCCCCTTTGAGACAGCTGCACACCATCTGTTGCCAGCAGGCCTGGTGCCATGTAAACCTCCCCATGATCAAATAACCCAAAATTCCACCGTTGTCACCAGCGTCTGAGCCACATGGTGATCAGGTGGGCTTTCCTGTTCTTTACATTCTTCTCCGGCACTAAAGGGATTAAGGAGAACACAACCTGTGCTCCCGATCCTACAACCAATTGCCCCAGTGCCCTTACATCCCTTTTGACGGCTTTTGGATTTCTCTCCACAACCTCATCACTGCAAACCTGCATGACCAGTAGTAGGTAGTAATCAGAGGGCCATACCAGACGAGGGAATTTCCTAGTGATGTCCCTAACCTGGGCCCAGGGAAGCAGCAGAATTCCATGTGTGATTGATCTGGTCGATTTATTTGGCCCTCTGTTCTTCTCACTAGGGAATTGCCTACGACGATTACTCTTGTTGTTTTCTTCACAGAGGCAGAAACTGGTGTAAATAGTACTGTGTGATAGAGCAACTTCCACATTAGATAATAGACGGATTTGTTTTTTGCAGTCAGGGAATTGGGGGTGTTCAATGTAGTTTATAAACTGCACAATATGATTCAGAACCCTTTCTTACTCCCTGGCTGTATTGTGTCTGGGGGATTGTAATTTCTTTTGCTTTTCTTGGAAAATATTATTACTCTTTCCGTGGATTCAGTTGGGGCACAGAAACTCATTCGTTACTGCTATAATAGCTTATTCATAGATGAGGACCTCACAGTATGAGATGCAGGTTGTGTGTAGATAGACCAGTAACTGCAAATTTACTGTCCTAAAGGCATATTTTACACAGTAAGCTGCCTTTTCCAAGTATTACCTATTTAGTCTCACCAGCAAACCAGCTAGGAAACTAATGTTTTGTGGCTATTTTTGCTGCTTGGTTTCTGTATGTTGTCATGACGTTGTTGTCAACCTAATTATAGAATAAGCCTATGTCTCCATCATCTATAGCAAAGCAACCTGGGCATCTGTGTACTGCCAGACTGTTTGAAAATATGTTGCAAAGCAAGAGTCCCTGACTTTAATATCATTGCCACCCAACCAATCCACCATACTTCCTTCTAATGTCAGCATTTTCAGTTCAGATTAAACAACGTGTGTGCGTGTGCATGTAAATCCTGCAGACAACATTGTGTAGGGTAATGAATTGCAAGACATAACTTTTCAATATATACAGCAGTGGGAATGACCAAACAATTCTTATTCTCTTAAAATAACAGAATATTAGTTCTTTCCATCTCAGTGATGAGCTTTTTGCATCACGCCTGACTTGTTTATTAAACTTTGCCTTAAAAAATAATGCAGTTTTACATTGCTTAGTATCTGTGAGCAAGAGATGGGTTACAGATTAACTTATCCCACTAAAATCCCAGAATTATACTGGCTTGCTTTGCTGTTTTTTACAGAAATTGGCATACCCAGGACTGTTAGTTTAGCACTAGATCAGAGACAATGCAGACCCAAGATTAGATGTCAAAAGGAGCCTATTTACTCAAGAGTAAAATTGTCTAAGATTGTGGTTTGCTGCCAGTTCTTAGTTTCCCAAATGAGCTTTTAGGACTTGTGTGGGGACATCCACTCATATAAAGACAAGAGATAACTGGGACTCTGAATGTAAAACAAGGCTCAAATAGTACACACATGGCTGTTACTCAGAAGGTCAGATGCAAACATAGATAAAAGTTGACTCTAACATCCCCAGTCCATGGCATTGGTTCTTGGTATTCTGTCAGAAAAAGAGTGCTTTCTGGGAGAAATACCCTTTTGATGGGGTTACATGGCAGCTAACATGTTCTTTGAAATCATTTTATTCAGCCTACCTCTCAGGAAGTGCTGGAACCCATACATCATTCTTATATCATCAGTGTATCAATGTTTGTGGATAATAGCTGCTTTGGGACCAGTGAGGTTAACAAACTCCTGTACATTAGGTTTCAATTAATCCTAATACTAGGGATTCAGATGTCAGAGCCTTCCAGCTGATAAAACTTCATTATTTTATTCACTGTACTACTCATGTCCCATTGTACCTATTTAAGTCACTTTATATTTTCAGAATAATATCTATAAATTTACTGTCTTGTCAATACCTCCAAGAATCCTCTTTACAGTAGAAGAGATGAAGGAAGTGAACTACATCACATTTATTCCATATTTCTTTCCTGAATCAGTGATGGAAGAGCTCAGATTACACAAATATTTGAATGAAAATGCCTATCTCATCAGTCAAAATCATTTCTCTCTTTGTGGCTGTTCCTTAACCAGTTCCAATGTTATAAGCCTACATGCAAACACACCTGTGTTTCATCATCACAATCTGTTGATGTGCACAGACCAGTGATTTAAAGGAAAATGTCTAAATTCTAATCCCCTGCTTATATGCTTTGTGACTTAGAATATGTATTTACTCATGTTTCTTCAACTTTAAAATCAGGAACTTGTATTTCACTGCCTGAACAGAGTCACAAATGGCTGAGTGTAACAACAGCATGGAACCTGTCATATAAGCGAAAAGGATTGTTTTAAATATTTTTACTGCCAAAACCTATTTTTGGTCATTCATTTCAATGGAAAATATGCATATTTCATTCCAAAATGTTGAGAGTTCTGTAAGACTAAAAATTATGTGCACATTATAAAATATAAAGTTTTTTACATGTGACAGAGCTGTGAGATTTCTATAGCCTTTTCTGTCATTAAGGGGTTGACATAGCTGTCTCAGTCTGGATCAAAAGCTACCAATTACAAAGGAAGCCAAAAATTTACAGTCATTTCTGTCAAATGATTTTCTGTGCACCTACATGGTTCCTCAATTGCAGAACTGAGGCTTTCTTATAAGCACTGGGTTTTTTTGTTTGTTCACTGCATCTTACCAGACAATGAGCCTATCGCAAATTATTGTATCAAAGGAAATTTGAAGTGTTGCAGTGCTGCCACAATGCAGAAGAACATGTAAAATTTTAAAACTTTACAACCAACATTCAAACTTCTTCCCACATATGTGCTCACTCTCAATTCCTCATTTGGAATTCTCTTTCTTCCTCCTCAGAATAGCAGACCACTTAATTTAGGCTTTCCCTAAACATAATTCTCTCTAATCTTTCTATTCCTGAATTTCATCTTATTTGACCATTACCTTTCTTCTGTAGTATTATCCATTCACTCACCTGCTTACTTTGATCTTTTTTATGCCTCCACATCAAGCAGCTTTTCTCTTGAGTTAAACAGGATTATTCATTGCAAGAAAAAAAAGGGAAATGCTTTCCCCTCTTATCTGAACTGTTTTGAGCCTTTGCATAGCTGACTTCCTCTAATGTTTATTTTGTTTCAAACTCTGATTTTTCTTTTCAGGGTAACTTTCCTCTGAAATATTCAGGTAGGCCTAGCTAAATTTAAATGTGAACATGTACTCTAGAAGGAATTGCCTATTTTGATGAATCAGCCTGTGCTCTCAAACAGAAAAGTTTCAGGTTGTTGCCCAATTAAATCTGCTTTTCTGTAGAAGTGGGAGGTCATTTTTCCTGACTTATGTAACTGAGATTAATACAAAAGATTTCTGTGTTTGTCAGAAGTGAGATTCAAAGACTTTAAAAAATTTTCTGGAAATAGCAAAAGAAAAAGCAATTTTTAATTAATTTTAAAACACGGTATATTTTCTCCTGATGTCATAGTGAAATTATGGTGAGAAACAACCCCATCTCTAAAAGCAAGAATAATCTGCAGCACTCTTAAGAATCTATGAATACAGTGTGTAAAGAGAGCACTCTTGGCTGCTTTCTCTGCTCTCATCACTGCTGCTACATCGTTTTGGGTTTGGTTTTTTTTTTCTCTCTGTCTTCAGCTACTCATTGTCTAGTCAGCAGGCACTATCAACCTGAGGTGTAGAGAATGATTTTTCTCCTTCATCTCTCATCTCCTTCACGACAGAGGGTAAAACGCCTCCTGTGCAGGGAGAACTGCTTTTTCCCTGCTGATTTGGTGGTGTTTCCTCTCTCTCTAAACAAATACAAGCTAAAAATCTGAATATATTTCATTTCACTCTTCATACTCTGAAGTGGTTGAGTTTAACCCTACTGTGAAAGAGTAGATGTTCACGTGTAATAGAATATTTTAGAAAACCTAAGTCCAGCCCAATGCTGCATACCTTTTCAAATTCAATCCTGGGCCCTTCTACTGGAAGAACAGAAGCTCTTCCATCTCTGTGGAGTTTTCAGAATAAGTCCTAAAAAAAAGGTAGGAAGGGCTCACTTTTTGGTTAGAAAAGGCATTAAAAGAGGAACTGAATATAGAATCATAGCACAGTTTGGGTCGAAAGACACCTTTTAAGGTCATCTAGTTCAATCCCCCTGCAATAAGCAGTGACATCATCAACTAGAACAGGTTGCTCAGAGCCCTGTCCAACCTGACTTTGAATGTTTCCAGGGATGAGGCATCTACCAACTCTCTGAACAACCTGTTCCAGTGCTTCACCACCCTCATCATAAAAAATTGCTTCCTTATATCTAGTGTGAATCTACACTCTTCTGGTTTAAAACCACTACCCATCTTCCTGTCACAACAGACCCTACTAAAACATCAGTCCCCATGTTTCTTATAAGACCACCTTTAAGTACTGGAAGGCTGCAATAAGGTCTCCTCAGAGCCTTTTCTTCTCCAGGCTGAACAACCCCAAGTCTCTCAGCCTTTCCTCATAGGAGACTTGTTCCATTCCTCTGATCATCTTCATGGCCCCCCTCTGGACCTGCTCCAATAGGTCCATGTCTTTCCAGTGCTTACACCTACAGGCCTGGAAGCAGTACTTCAGGGGGAGTATCACCAGAGCAGAATAATATGTTGGTAGTTGGGAAGATTTTCTATGTCCTGTGACTAATTTCACCAAATGCTTTTTTAAACTGTTTCAGAACAGTTTTTTACATTAATTCCCATTCTGTGGCCTGGTAAATTTGCAGTTAATGAGGACCCTACCTATTGCTTTTACTTCTCATTCTAGGGGTAAAATCAACTTTATCCATGTAAACACCTGCTTGCAGCGTAGCAGCTCATACTGATGAAGGTTTATCATTTATATATCCAACTAAGCCTGAATATAGCAAACTGTGACACAGCAATTCTGGCTTAGAGAGGACTCTATAAAGCAAAAGACAAATATTTGTGTCAAGGAATTTCCTATACATCTATATGACTTCCCCATCAGGACACTAGAACTGCTCCTGTCTGTCTGCTACACAAGTCCTTCCTTGCTCTCCCCAAACAGTAAGTCTGTTTCACCCAGATTAGAAAGGGACAGAAATGTGAAGAGTTATTGAAGAACTGGGCAGGAGAACAAGTTGTAAGAATTTAGAAATTTTATTATAACAACCTATCACAGTCTATCATAATCTGTTCCCTGTCCTCTAATGTGTCTTAGTGCTCCTGACACTTCAGGGCTTGTCTCACCTATGACTTCACTGGCTTTCGGTTTCATGGCATCTTCCCTCCTCAGCATCTATTTGGCATATCCTCTTCTTACCTGTGTCCTGGTTTAGCCCTGTCTGGCAATTAAGCACCACCAGTTGCTCTACTACTCCCCAACTCTCAGTGAGGAAGGGTCAGAGGAAAACAAGGGAGGCTCATAGAAGTTGAGATAAGAACTGTTTCATTGTATAAAAGAAACTTGCAGTGTTACTAACAATGCTATTGCTAATAAGTAATAGTAAGTAATTAAAAGAACAGAAAAATAGAACGAATGATACAGGATCCCACCACCCATGGGCGGACACAGCCAGGTTCCAGGCAAGGCAGAAAAATAAATCCAAAA
>NW_010262118.1:0-267 GCF_000690775.1 Eurypyga helias | reverse complement strand
CAGAATCAAAGCCCCATTGGGTACACAGCAGACTTCCCCATCTTCTCTCATTACCCACCATGTGCGCTCAGGTCCTTGAGCTAAAACAACGCCACAGATGGGTTTGTCTTTGCCCAAAGTGGGAATAACCCAAACTGGTTTTCCCAGCACAGTTCTAACATGTACTACAGGGACTTTATCTCCTTCTACAGACCATAGAATGTTTGAGTATGCGAGGCCAGCTTGATTGACGGATCCCCCAATATTAACCAACCAAGTGGCCTTTGC